>NC_072731.1:93796247-94043059 GCF_026930045.1 Uloborus diversus | reverse complement strand
ATCAAGTTACACTGACTTGAAAATGGTTTCATAAATTAATCCGAAAAAGACGCCATTTGTTGCGTAGAAACATGGGCTGTTCAATATTAATGGATTTTTGGTAATGTACTCTACTATTATATGTTTTATAAGAAAATAATTAAGGATGAAAAACATTACTTAACACTGCGATAAAAATTAACTTAATCTCGTAAAACTCGTTCAGTTTGGCAGATTTCACTGAAAATACACTGACAGTAGCGAGGCAGCTACGTATTTACGTGAGAGCTCAGAGCAGTCAAACAAAAAACGAGAAAATTATTTAACATTCGCACACTTACCCCTTCGCATACTAGCCACGGTCTCCCTATCATGTTTGTCGGAGTCAGTAGCATTTTTTTTTTCCTTTCAATTGGCTTCTTTCACTTTTATTTTACTATATCTCTTATTGGTATTTAACATTAATCTGCTAATTAAAATTTATCAATTAGAAGTTTATTGTCTAAATGTATATTGCTTTGAGTATACAAATTAACTTTTCATAGCATCTAAAAGAAATAATCATAATTAATAATTACAAAAACTATAATCCTCTTATATATCGTCGCTAAAAAGATAAATGGGCGAATCTCAAAAAATCGAAAAATGAGTTATGGCAACCACAGAAATGTTCAAAGTCGATTCTATATTATGACCAATGGGCTTATTTCTACAATAAATAGTAAAAAAGTTACAGTCCCTCACACTGGAGGCGGTTCTCAAGCGATACAGTAAACTGGAAATCCTTAACCTTTTAAACGCCGTAATTCAAATTTTGAATTTTTACTTTTAATTTTTTGCCTAAATGTCTCAATTTACCTCTAGTATAGCTAACCTAAACATGTTTTAGCGAAAAAAAAATTATAAATAGGGTTTTCAGGATGTTCCCATTTGGGAACATCGGCGTTTGGAATGAAGTAAACGGGAGGATTGATCTTGAAACTTTATTACTTCGAAATGTGTGAAAAAATATGAATATTTTTGCTTATTTTACATACTATTATACTTTTCTCTTCTGAATGACACTTTTTCTTCCTTATTGTCCATGGTATTGGAGGAAGCAAGATGAACGGAGTCTTTTTTCACATTCAATGCCCGTTTTCGCACGTTCTTCTCACAAACCGTAAAACGTCTCTGAGTGAAGGGGACAATATAATGGTTATCTGTTTTTCTATTCAGAACAGGAAGGTGTGATTTAGGTTCAGGTCTGCTTGACACCTTCACTGAGAGTTAATATATCAGCTAGATGTTGCATATAATCCAGAAGACGTATTTTAAAAAATACCTGCAGAAGATCCATTGCCTGAAGCTTGGGGAATTTTTCAGTCAATTTTTCGAGTTTTTTCCCGGAAGATTTTCTTCAAACTTAGCATACTTTTTCCAACTGGGATAGGGCTCTTGTTTCCGCTTCTTTGCTTTTGGAGTCGAGCATGAGGTTGTGTTTCCCTTTTGATATCCTGAATTGTGAAGCTGATCATCTGAACTATTTGAACCTGTATCTTCATCGCTAAGCATCAAGTCAACATGGCCGCAGACATCTTTAGGATAAACTTCATTTAAGGCTTCATCGTTTATGTGTTTTTCATCACTCAGACTCGCGTGTTTATCAGGTAGCAAAATACAAAGATCATGCTCGTGTTCGTCATCAAGTTCGCTGTCGGATAAGCTGTGGAAATAACCTAACGCAGCTTCTAACGTTAAAAACTTGCGAGGCATCTCTAGATTGCTGTTTATACAAAATGATAGTTCAAAAACACTAAATAGATTAAAACTACATTATTCTGAGTCTAAAAACAAAATCGTTGGTACGTATGAGACTCGCTAAAAGAAACAGAATGCACGTGAGCTGAGTAATGAAATGAAATGATGAAATGAGACCGGTCAAAGTTCATAAAAGGCTTTATAAGTAAAAAAAATAAAAGGCATAAAAGTTCATAAAAATATCTTTATCTACCCGACAGTCACGAGATACATTTTAAAAGTGTGAAACACATACAATTCTTAGAAAGTGAGTAGGGTAGAAAACAAGAATTCCAACCCCGAAAACGCGATTTACTTAGATAGAATGCGTGAAGGCGGGTGTGAAGGTCATATTTACAATAGAATAATGGTGTGAAGAGCAAGCTGATTGATAAAAAATGTATGTTCGTGAATGAAAGAACCGAACACGCGTATTCAACACAAAACAGATCTTCCACAACAAAATATTTGAAATAAAGAGGAATCACACTCAAATTCCGCGATTGACGAAAATCCCTCTCAAATACTATACTCTAAACGCCGATGTTCCCAAAAGGGAACGTGTCGGTTCTTATGGAAATAACTCACAAGAAATAATAATTGGAAATATTTTGTTAAGTTGAAATAAAATATATGTCCTCTGGCCACTAAATAACGCCAATAAAATATTTCTCACATCTTTTTCTTTAAAATCAGAGACAGAAAAACTTAGACAAATTCTAAGTTCAGAAATTCAGTAAATTTGACTTTAATTTCAAGATAAAGGTTAAACGTAGTTTAAAAATTAAGAACACCTAAAATAAATTAATACTGTTATGTGTCATTCCGGAAAATATGACAAGTCTACACAAATAATTAGGTTATTAAAAAAATTCACAAAAAAATGTTCCCATTTGGGAACATCGGCAGGTAAAAGGTTAAATTGGATTTCTGCAAAATGCTTAAAAGTGAGATGCGCCCATTCGTCTTTTCAGCAACGATATAAGAGCGAATGATCGAGTAACGCTCCTGACGTCATCAACAATGAAACTCGCTCCATGCCATGATAAGTTGATAATATTTTTGGCAATGTTTGACATGCAGGGAAATGCTTTATTTTAACGAGGCTGAACTAGATCCAGTCTCTTAATTGTTTTACTGGTAAGACTGTCATTTTAGGAGAATGAAGAAACGAAAAAGGGGTCAACAATGATCGCTATGTAATGGAGTTTAAGGTTCATCCACTGGAGTTAGGGTTAAAATTTCAAGCATTAAAATATCACCAAACAGGCAATTGCTTCGTTCAAATGTTAAAGCAATTTTCAACCGTCATACCTTGACGGGCGATTTTCTAGTAAGAAAATGTATTCAATCTATAATATTGTTATTAACACTTAAATTACTAAAATAAAATCTAATTTTAATACACTAAAATACAAAATTATACATTTATTCAGCCCGTCTCTTCAGAATTTTACTAGGGAGAGGGTCAAATCTGCGGTGAGAAATTAAAGCGAAGTATCTGCAGAAATGAATTTTTGAGAAATTTGAAGAAACGCGTTTCGAAATCCATAAAGAGAAACGTTAGATTATTACGTTCTTTTCGTGCTTAATTTTCAGCGAAAATCAAATAAGCAAGCTTGTACACTAAAGCCAAAGCACAGAAGATAACAAAAAAGAAAAAAAAAAGATGAAAAGTTTGCAGACATTACGCTTTACCTTCCCACGGCAAATGCTTATTATAGCAAAATGCAACAAAAACTACACCTACATACACTTGCTATTAGTTGTAAAAAATGTTTAGTGGAATTTACCTTAGAGTTTAGGGGACTCACCAAGAGAGAGAGAGAGAGAGAAAGAAAAAGGTTTGAGAGACAATTTTCATTATATTTACATTATTTTTACAATTTGAAGGAAAAAAATATTTCGGGTGACGGCGTTCCCCCGCGTCTCTCTTTTCTACCATACTACACTTTTGCAAAAACATGTAAATACCTTTTCTTTAAAAAGTCTGCTGGTAGTGTGATGGTAAGGCGCTAGCCTTCTACGCCTGGGATCCAGGTTCTGACTTGGGGTGGCAAGTCAATGATTTTTCGAGATGCAGAAAATCATCAGCTCCCACGTCGTAGTCTTTTGTGGGATGTAAAAGATCCCTTGAATATTCGTTTGGCTTTGAATTCCCTCGTCAAGACTAATTCCTATTGCAGTTTTACATCAAAGAGAGTGCAGGTGCTCCATCTGGTGGAAACTGGGCGTCAAAAACTACTTGTGTCTTGCATCAGCGCCTTAATTGTGTCACATGAAAGACCGATGCCTTGTGAGGAAGCGCACTAGGTCTGGTAAAGTCCAAATGGCGTCTTACACAGGCCCATTTGGAGAAAAAAAAGCACTTTTTCTTTAAATACCAAGAGGACCAACTGCTACCTCCTGACCCCTTAAGTAGTGGTCCTTTTTTCATCACCAATACTAAGATAAAACTTCAGTCTAAAACCGAAGGCAGACAGACCGACACACTCGCATTTTCCCCGCCTCAAACCCCTTTTTTTCCAATTTTTAATCTTTCAATATTTATTTGATTATTTTGTTTATTTTTAACTTTTTTTAGTGATATTTTTGGGATACATAAACCTTCTATTATGCTTTTTTTTCTCCTTCGACCTTTACCTGAAAGTAGGTTAAAAATAAAAATGCAAGCTATTCCAAACAATAAAATAAACTTTCAAATACTTGAAGATGTAATATTCGATTTGACACAGCAAACAACTTCGAAAATATATAAATTAAAAATAAATTATCCAAACGGTAAAATCAATAAAAGCACAATATACGCATCGTGATGGCAACAACGTAAAAAGAAATCAATAGATAAACAGAAATTTTACATTACATAAATATATTATGTTTTTTAAAGCTACCAGACGCATTGGTACGAACACATTGAGCAGAAATAATTAGCACTATGAGCGTTTACACTTAATAGCATTCTAAAGATTTATTTTTTCTTTTTCATTAACAACTTTGAATGAAAAAGAGAACATATGATTATTATTTCAATCACAATACGTTGTGCTGCAAGTACACGCAATTTAGTACATTTATATTCTTGATAATCTGAAAAGCAACACAACTCATATTTGCTTCAGTGGAATATCAAAAAATTCAATAAATTAATCTATGAAAGTTACAGAATTACGACTTCATTTTCGCTAATGTGATCCTTTGTAGGTTATTGTAAAATTCAAACGTTGTAACTGATAATAATTGAAAACTACTCTCTGGTTAAATGTGAAACTGGGTAATAATTTCATTGATCAGCAAAATTTCAAATTAAAAGGAAAGCTCATTTCGCTTTTTCACTTAAGCTATAAAAGATTAATCGAAAATTCAATTCCGAATTTTCTCAACTTCTGGGCGTAAAAGAAAGCTTCTAAATAACAAAAAATAAATAAAAACAAGAAAAATCACTTCAAGAGATATCCCCCGAAAACGTACTAACATGAGAAAATTATCAGATATTCGTTATATTTACAAGCCAGTGCAAATAAATCTTTTTTGTTGTGGCATTGATACGTTTCCAAAGTTAACACGCCCAATGAAAATTCTTAAATTCACTATCATCAGTTTTTGGCGAAGTTTGTCTATTTTTGCAGTGGTTACGCTGATTGAATCAGCAAGTGTTGCTCAGAGGAGACTGACTGTGCACAATCTGAGGCCAACATTCGTCATGGTCTTTGCAATTTACATGAATCTTCTTTTGTTCAGGAAACGAAAAAGAATAATCAAAGTTCTGCACATTATTTCTTCTGTACCTTTAACCGTAATAAGAAGTAGATTGAAATATTGCAAAGTGGTATGCATTACTTACTTTCTTGTTGTTTTCTCAATACTCTTTACTTTAATTTTGATCGCATTTCAATCTCTATTCATATTTTCAAACAGACGGTTCTTGATTATGAATAATTACTCACCTGTTCTAGCCAATGTCTTTCAATTACGTGAGCAACAGCTGTTAATTATGAACCTTATTTTGATAAATGTGGCACATTTGTTCCCGCTTTTTTTCCTTCTACCTTACAACGCTTTTGGAATGTTCTACTGTTTAACATCCTGGCACATGAAAGAAATGCTCACTAGTTTTGCACATCGTTTAAAAATAAAACCCTTTCAACTCTCCGAGCATCATCAGGATTATAACTTGTTGGCGAAAATGGTAGACGCAATTGATAAAGACTTGAGTTCGCTGACACTTACTGCGGCAGTATACATGTCAATTAATACATATACAATAGCGTATAATTACTTGAACAGTGTTTCTCTTTATTCAATTCTTAGACTAGAATTTGTTCCTGCTGTACTGGTGACTTGTCTTCTCTATGGAATGTTATCTTTTGCAGCAGAGATTCCAGAAGCAAATTCCAATATATTTAGTATAACTCGTGATCTCGGGAGTCATTTAGGCCATTCTCAAGAAGCAGTAGCACTCCTGATTAAAGTTAAAAATGGTTTGTCATTCACTCTGGGCGGCGTTGTTCCTATCAAAAGAGGAATTTTTGCAACCTTGGTTGGAATTGTTTTCACCTACTCTTTACTGATTGAAACATTTATTTTAATCTAAACACATTTCTTGCTCGTTGTAGAGGTATTAGTCAATCTGCAAATAATATTGTTTTCATGCCTTGAACACTGCTGTTTTCCGCTCTTCGTTCTCTGTTAAAATAAAATATTTTTTCAAAAACAGATTATTTTTAAGTATAATGGGTTTTCTTATTATATTTTCTTGCTCTTCAATGTAACTTGAAAGCCGTAAACGGAACACTGCTTGAATTTCTTCAATCTCAATCTATACATCTGAAAAAGATACTATCTTACTTACGACTGTTGTGGTAACTTTATAGTTGTTTTTTTGTGAGTTAAAGCAATTGGTTCATTCAATTAATTTGTGTTGATAGCTCGATGTTTTAATGAATAATAGTGATTCACTGCCTTATATATCATTTCAGAATGTTTTTACACAACGCTGGATCCTAATATAGCTTACTCAATGCTTGTTAAAACACTTTAGAATTGAATTTGTATACAGTACAATCTTTAAAAACTTTATGACTTTTCCATGATTTTCATCTGAGCCCTTATTGCCATAAAAATAGTACGTCAACACTGTTTTATTGGCCTCGAGCAAAATTTTAAATTTGTGTTTCATAACTTAGAAAGTAATTTAAGTTTCAACCAAAGGTGAATAATTGCTGCATGAGAATCTGTAAAAACTGTTGAAATATCTATAATCGCACTTTAATTGGTTAAAGCAAACTTGGATAAATAACGTTTTGCTATTGGTCAAGGCTTACTTGAAGCTCTCTCTGAGGTCCTCAATTTTCTTAAGTTAATCCTTTTCTTTTGTCTATATTTTATTCATTTATTTCTCATTGGTTGTTTTACATTAGAAGCACATTAATTGGTTAACTTACTAATCCTGAACTAAAACTATAAATAGTCTATGTGCTGACTCTGCTTTAGGTTCTTTGGTTAAGTATTACATATTTTGTCACTGTTTATGTAGATAGTTTCTTCAACATTAATAAATGTGTTTTCGATCCACGGCATGATGATGATTTAATATTCTCAACAGCAGAGCGTGGTTCTTGAGATTTTTGACACGAGCGATTGCAGCCGGTGAGTTCTGGATTTTATCATTCACGAGATTATTACTAGTGAAATATGGCTTCTTCAAGTAACAGTAATGTTAAGGAAAAAGAAGTGTTCGGTGTTGTGCCATTTGATGGAACTAATTTTACTGTGTGGTGTCGCAGAGTTCAGGCTGTGTTTTCGGCCAAGGAACTGGATATATTTTTGGAAGAGGAAGCAGCGGCGGACAATTTCGCAGTTTTTTTGAAGTCAAAAAAGGCTTTTGCTGTAATACTTGCGCTTTTAAATGACAATATTCTTGCTTCTCTTCAAAGTGAAGACACTGCATGTAAAATATGGAAGAAACTGCAGTCTACATATAAGGATAAGGGAACTGGGAGTCAAATTTTGACACGTAAACGTTTAGCGATGGCAAGAAAACAGAATGACGTGTCAATGAGAAGTCACATTGACAATATGCTAAATTTAGTTAGTGATTTACGCATCTCCGGAACGGAAGTAAGTGACTTTGATGTTATTGTTTACATTCTCATGTCTTTGCCAAAAGAATATGAAACTGTAAGAATATCACTTGAGAATCAACCAAGTGAATCTTTGAATTTAGATTTTGTTACTAAAAGACTTATTGACGCTGAAGCACTTATACATGATTTTAAAGGTGAAAATAAGAGTGAATATGTGAAAACATTTTCTAACAATGTTGCTTTTAAAACTACTAACTAGTTGACCCGTGCGGAACTCCGCACTGTGCTTCGAATCGTTTCATAAGGTATTTCGCTCTTTAAGAATTTCAAAGGAAGAACATTATGAAGAAGAACCGAAAAAAAAGTAACCGCAGAAGAGAAGGCATGTAATTTAAAGACATCAGTAACAAAACCTGGTTAAATAAACGTTGTGATAATTTGATCATCGCTCACCTTTTGGTTGTACATATTTTCAATTCAAACATAAATATCATTAAAAGTGTGGCTGAGTAGTGACTCGTGAAAAAGCAATAATTGTGCATGTAAAAAAACAGGTTGTGGCAAACAGAATCCTGCCCATGTGAGCATCTGACGGGAAAATAAGAAACATTAAAGAGATATTTATTGGCACGGATTCGAATTGGCGCCATTCTGAGTAACAGCCCGACACCCCAACAAATCTAGCAATTGCGCCTTCCTTTTCGAAAGCTATTAATTGAAGGAATGCGTAGTAAAAAACAGCAAAAAAGCTTTTTACCAAAAATAATAATAATAATAATAATAATAAGATCATGCTTCTATGTTTTGTCATTAACCAGCATGATACGATTTAAAATTATTCGAAAAGCATGGAATTTGATTAAAGAATGACGAAGATCTCACGTAGCGATTGAAACGAACATTCTAGAGAAGTAATAAATTAGATTGAAAATTAGTGTTTTTATCTTTGAATATTGAACTATTTCACATAGAAGATTGCTTTAACAGTTACGGCCTAAATGCCCGCACATGTTTCTCTTTTAATCAAACACTTAAAATTCAAAACCAAAACCAGTTGAACTGAGTCCGTTTTTTAAGTGTAATTTTTCGAACGTAGACAAAATGTTTTTTTTTTTTTTTTTCAGCAGAAAGCAGAGGAGTAGAAAATGATTTCTTGCTAATGAAGTTGATAATAATTTTAATGCTTTCTATCGTATTCGCGCGAATAAAAAATTAAAGGTTTACTGGGTGAAACTCGTAGTTTTAATTTGGCGTAGTATTTTTTCATTTGTATAAAAGGTCGAACACTGCTATTAGAAACATCTACATTTCAGCATACAATGAAAATGTTTTTTTTTTGCACAAAAAGGATTTCTTTTTGGTAAATCTAATACTTTTTTATGCTTACATTATGCTGAGTGGTCTGGATGTAGTCAAAGCTTAAAAAAAGGAAGAACACTCTTCGATTAACAGTCAACTTATCCGAATGATAACTGTAGCCTGCATAAAGGAGTCGAAACACCAAGTAGCAATCTCACTGCATTTATTTTATTACGTTTGTATGTTATGAGTACATGTAATGCGTAATACTAATATAAATTTGATATTCTTTCGGACAGCCCAAACTTGCCCGAAGTTCGAATAGTTTATAGCCGAACGCTCTACCGAAAAAAAACTTATCAATTTAACCGAACAACTAAGTCCAGTGCTTTTAAGCTTTATTAAAATATAAACACACACACACAGGCTTTTTTTTTTTTTTTTTTTTTTTTTTTTTTTTGCTGAAAGCGACGTAAAAAATGGAAAACTGCATTAGAACTTTGCTTTTAAAAAATAAATAAGAACTACAGGCAGCATCAAGGTTTTGAAACAGCAAGCGGCGTTTTCGAAAACTTGATTTTTCGACCGTAAGTCTATTTTTCTTCATTAGCCAGCCTGATAAGATTTAAAATGAGAAGGGAATAATATATAAGATAAGATATTGAAGAAACATTTTTTTATTCTTGAAAATTTTTACAATTTGTTACCGCAGGCTGCTTGAACCGTTATGACTTAGATGGCAGCACGTGTTCATCATTTAACAGAACGGTTAAAATACAAAATAAATTGAACTATGCTCTTTTTTAAGCGTAGCTTTTCGAATGTAGTAAAAATGTGATAAGCTTTTTGTTTTTTTACAAAAAGAAGAAAAAATATATATTTTACCCTTCAAATTGAGGTAGTAATTTTTTTATTTGTACAAAGAGTCAAAAACTCATTAGAAGAATATATATTTCACTATACGATTTATTATTTTTTCTCTGAACAAAAAACAATTCTATTGTAGTCTGAAATCTTAAACCTGTTACTTATATTTTCGCTTACATTATGCTTTAATTTTCTTACCAGAGCCAAAGCTTAAAAAGAAAAAAAAAACCGTACAATTCAGAAGTAATTTAGCACAATGTCCCTTCAAGTTTTCATATCAGCAAGGAGCGTTTCCTTCTCATTTATTTTATTCCTTCATAGTCGTTATTCACTTAATTAAGTGTTCATGTAATGCGCGATATTTCTCTTAATTTTTTGTTGCAGATTGTCCGGACGTGGTCCCGAACACGGATTCTCCTGGTTACGAGGAGAACGCTCTGCCGATCAAGCTATTCAGCTCTGTCGGTCATAGCGCAAATTAAAGTTATAAGTTTAACCGAAAACCTCATTCTGGTTCTTTAAAACAGGTTTTTCGGCTGAAAAAAACAATTTTTAGACCGTGGGTCTATTTTTCGTCAGTAGCCAGCACCATAAGCTTTAAAATAAGGCGTAAATCAAAGAAATCGATCAAGAATTGAGGAAAATCTGGCGTAGAAACCAAAAACAGGCTACAGAAATAATATATAAGGATAAGGATTACTTTTGCAGTTTTTTGCAAAACAAAAGGACACACTGCTAAGTTTTGTAGGAAGAAAAATGTGTGCTACAAATGCGGAAAATCGGGACATTATAAACGTGACTGTAAAACTGTTAAATCACATGACAAACAACAACTATCTCCGGCGTTATCTTTTATATCGAGTGAATCAGGATCTAATACGTTTATTATTGATTCGGGTAGTACGTCTCATATGTCTTCTTGCAGGGAATGGTTTTCCTCTTTGAAGCCGGCTTCTGGAAATATTAAATGTGCTTCAAAATCAACACTGCTTGAAGTGAAAGGCATTGGAAATATACTAGGGAAAACTTCTAGTGGAGTTCAGATAACTCTGAAAGATGTACTTTTTGTTCCTGATCTTAGTTCTCATCTGCTGTCTGTGAGAAAAATTGAAGCAGCAGGACTTACTGTGGTTTTTAAAAATGAACAAGTGTTAATAGGAAATGAAAATGACTGTATTGTGTTTGGTCATCGTGTTGACAGTGGAATATACATTAGTGATTTTGTGCCTGAAAATGAAAGTGTGTTTTCCGCTACTGAAAATGATTTGTGGCATCGCAGATATGGACATTCTTCTAATAAAGTTTTACATGCCCTAGGATTACCTACGTCAACATCTTTCTGCGAGGTGTGCGTGCAAGCTAAACAAAGTGCTTCACCATTGGGAAAGGGTCCTAGAGAAAGAGAAGAAAAAGCAATGACCATGGTACATACTGATGTTTGTGGAGCCTTTGAGCCAGAAACATATTCGGGTGAAAAATATTTCATGACAATAGTCGATGATTATTCACGGTTTATGGAAGTGCGCTTAATCAAGAGAAAAAGTGATGTGGCCGAGGAACTAATACAGTTTTTAAAAACTAACACTTCAGTTAAAAGAATCAGATGTGACAGTGCTAAGGAATATGTCACAGGAGAACTTGCTAAATATGCTAATAGTCAAGGAATTATAATCGACCCTGCTCCACCATATACTCCATCTTTAAATGGAGTGGCCGAAAGAGCTAACAGAAGTCTTTTGGATAAAGCACGAGCAATGATTTACGAGTACAATTTGTCAAAGAAATTGTGGGGACCTGCAGTTCTTACTGCAGCCTATCTTTTAAACCGATTACCTAACAGTTCAATTGAAAACCAAACGCCATTCTACTTGAAGTATGAAAGAGACCCAGATGTAAGTAATCTACATGTATTTGGATGCGACGCTTATATGCTTCTTCCTGCGTCGCAAAGAAAGAAATTGGATAAAAAGAGTAAGAAAATGATTTTCGTTGGTTATTCCACAATGGGATTTCGTCTGATGGATCCAGTGACAAAACGCATAACTGTGTCTAAAAATGTGAAGTTTAATGAAGAAAAGAAAGTTATGATTGAAAGAAGAAAATATATTTTTGAAAATGTAGACACAAGTGAATCTGACTTTGAGCATGATGATGTTCAAGAGAAGAGTTTTTCAGATGAAAATCACGAAAGAGATGAAAAAACTTGTGATGCTGAAAATATGCAAAGAAAATCTGTACGACATTCAAGGCCGCCTATTCTTTATCCTAATCCTGAAGTATACGAAGCAATGTTTGCTCACCAAGAAGTCACGTTTGAAGAAATTGTTAATCTTCCAATGGATGAGCAACAGCGATGGAAAGAAGCTATGACTGAAGAGATGCAATGCTTGAAAGAAAATAAAGTCTGGGATTTAGAAGATTTGCCTCCTGACAAACATTCCATTTCCTCCAAATGGGTTCTCCGACGGAAAAGAGACGGGAAATACAGGGCCAGGCTTGTAGCTCGTGGGTTCATGCAAAAGGAAGGCCGGGATTTTTCTTTTACGTATTCGCCAGTGATCAGCATTCCTGCGCTACGTGTTGTTTTAATAATTATACTGAATGAAGAACTAAATGTTTTTGTGCTTGATGTTGAAACTGCGTTTTTGAACGGTGATCTAAAAGAAACAATTTACATGGATCAACCAAAAGGTTTCGATGACAACTCAGGTAAGAAATGTAAACTTAAAAAGAGTTTCTATGGTTTGAAACAAGCTCCTCGACAGTGGTTTCAAAAATTTTCTAACTTTGTAATTCAGTTAGGATTTTCACAACTGAATAGTGAGTCATGTATTTTTATAAGAAATGTAAAGGGAAAGAAAGTCATAATAGCTCTTTATGTAGATGACTTGCTAATTGCTGGTTCAGATAATCAGGAAGTTAATGTTATTATTTCTCTTTTATCTCGTAAATTTCAAATGTCGAAAATAGAAAAAGCTAGTGAATTTCTAGGTATTAAAATGCAATTTACTTCAAATTCTCTACTTTTGGATCAGCAGTCTTACATTGAAAATCTGTTGCTTAAATATAATATGTCAGAATGTAAACCTAGTGTTATTCCTATGGAGCCAAAATCTACTGCTGCTGACTTTCAAACAGGTAATGTTTTTCATGGACCATATCGTGAACTTGTGGGTTCCTTGTTGTATTTAGCATATGTTTCTAGACCTGACATTCTATTTGCAGTAAATTGTTTGAGTCAGCTTCAAGAGCACTCGACTGATTCCGCTTGGTGTGCATTAAAGAAAATTTTGAGGTATCTAAAAGGGACATTAAATATGAAAATTGAGTACAAAAAGTCGGATTTAAGTTACAGTAAATTGTCTATGTACGTTGATGCCGACTGGGGTTCAAATTCAAGCGATAGAAAGTCAGTGTCCGGATACTTTATAATGTTTTGTAATTGTCCTGTATTGTGGCGCTGCAATAAGCAAAAATGTATAGCTCTCTCATCAACAGAAGCTGAAGTTATTGCTTTGTGCAAAGGATTACAAAATTTTCTATGGTTAAAAAATATTGTTTGTGAGATCTCAAATGTTAAAACTCTTGGTATTTTTGAAGACAACCAGTCATGCATTAAATTTGTATCTAATGAAAATAATTTTGGTAGAATGAAGCACATAGATATCAAGTTAAAGTTTGTTCGTAATGCTTTAAGTACAAATAATATTAAAATAGAATATATCTGTACAAGTAAGCAAAAGGCTGATATTTTAACTAAAGCTTTGCCGAAACTCAAGTTTCAGGAACTGTTGTCAATTTGTAATTTTAAATGTGTTTAATTTCTTTTTGTATAATGTGCGAATATGGGGGGAGTGTTGAAATATCTATAATCGCACTTTAATTGGTTAAAGCAAACTTGGATAAATAACGTTTTGCTATTGGTCAAGGCTTACTTGAAGCTCTCTCTGAGGTCCTCAATTTTCTTAAGTTAATCCTTTTCTTTTGTCTATATTTTATTCATTTATTTCTCATTGGTTGTTTTACATTAGAAGCACATTAATTGGTTAACTTACTAATCCTGAACTAAAACTATAAATAGTCTATGTGCTGACTCTGCTTTAGGTTCTTTGGTTAAGTATTACATATTTTGTCACTGTTTATGTAGATAGTTTCTTCAACATTAATAAATGTGTTTTCGATCCACGGCATGATGATCATTTAATGTTCTCAACAAAAACATATAAGGAAAACCGGTGGTAGTTGTTGAAAAATTCAAAAATATTTTTTTCTTATGAAAATTACTGTCACTATTTTTACGAAACTTGCTTTAAAAATTATTACAACTAATGTAGATTCGGGGTATATTTTTTAAAAGAATTTTATAAAATTAGCGACATCTGTGAAAAGATATGTGCATTCATGTAGTTTGAAACAACTGACCCCACATTAGAGTATATTGTTACACTGAGAGGGCTAAATTGCTACAGTAACTATTTTAATTTATAATAATAAGTCTAGTACAGTTTCATAATAACATATTGTATATATGGTATTTTTTGTAATTTTTATAAACATTCAATATTTTGGTTTCCTTTTCTTAAGATGCTTTCCCATGCTCTTCCCATGCTTGCCGCTCTCCAAATCCAACATCAAAACCTTTTTTTGCAAATGGATCTGCTAAAAACGCACTAGTCTCGGTTAGCCGCTTAAGGATTATGTTTTTTTCCAGCCAGTTTTGAGACTTGTCTTTCTTTTCTTTAAATGTTACACTGTAACAACTTGCCCCTGCGAAGCAATACTAAATTTCCTCATATGATGCCATAGTATATCTAATTCCGTATAAATGGTATAATAAAGTTGTAGAACACTTTAAATTATATTACCACTTACTTGAAGTCTAAGCTTTCACAGAACTTTTAAATCTATAATAACTGATTTGAAGTGTAGGCTTTAACATGGTACAGAAAATATTAAATACTGCAAAGAGTTTGGTCCCATGCAAAAAAAAAAAATCAGTTTATCCGATAAATTACTATTATTTATCAGAAAAGGTTTCTGTTTAAGGATCACTTTTTTTTCGTTAACATTGACGCTTTTTTGATTTCGTTACTTTTACGCTGTATAAATGGTACAATAAAGTTATAGAGAACTTCTATTGATATAATTACTTACTTGAGGTGTGGTATAGAAGATATTGAGAGACTACAAAGGATTTGAGTTTGGACACACGTTGAGATGAAAACAGTCGGACAAAAACCGTCTTTTTCCGAAAGGGTTTATTTCCACTCCGGAAAAAATGATTTTTTTTAACTTGTCAGGTAGTTTTAATTGAAATTTTCATCAAAAAATGATGAAACTAGAAATTTCTCCTACTTAAATTCTGATTCTATTTCCTTCTCCTCTCACACCCTCCCTGTACGTTAAAATACTGTCTAACTTTGTAATACAAGTTGTTGTATGATATTATAACTTACATATAGATCAAAAAACATTTAATGAAATTACGCAAAAAGAGATTTTTTTTTCACTTGTCTCAATAATATCAATTAAGGGAACCGTTAGAGATGAATATATATATATATATATATATATATATATATATATATATATATATATATATATATATATATATATATATATATATATATATATATATATATATGGGTCATTCCGACGAAGATGGTACATTTCATGTTCGGCACTTTCGGATTTTTTATAGAAAATTTGATAGTTAATATGAATTAATCATATTTTTTTTCTTTATTCTTCGTGCAATTTTGTATCATGAGGTATTTTTTGTTTTTAATATTTTGATTTAGGATTTTTTTTAGAAAAAATTATTTTAGTCAAAAAGGCAAAATTTTGATGACCCAGCTTCAAAACAGTGACAGTTAAAAAGTGATTTTAGTAATTGCTTGGATGCAATAACAAAAAAAAATTCCAATTATGTTACAACACCTTTATTGTAACAATTTAAACAATAAATTTTTTTTAGAAAAATATTTTTTTAATGGAAATGCAGGGAATTTACAATTGTCCCTACAGTTTACAAATTTTGAAATGTCCACTCTGTTGCAGTCATTAAAGAATAAAAAAATATTTTTACAAAAAAAATTAGCCATATTTTTGAGACGATCAGATGGTAAAAACTCCATGTTTAGCTAACCCTAGTGAATTCAACCGTCAACAAGCAAGGTAAGATTCATTCTTTGTCCCTGATAGTAAATTTGAATAACAAACTGTCCACTATGTTACATTAATTTTGCTAATTAAAATTTAAAAAAAATCTAAATTACATATAAAGTAGTAATTTTAGAGTTACTTTTTGCTTTTATATCACTATTTTAACTGTTACTTTATGTTTAGGATTAGAAAAATTTTTTTAACTCCTTATTTGTTCACTCTGTTACACTTCTTGTGCAACAGAGTGGACAATGTTTATGGAAATAGTAAACAAGTCCCATATGCTATTAATGTTTTTCAAAAAGCATAGCTTAACAAATTTATAGAAAAATTGTATTAAATGTAAAATTCTAAAAAAGGAAACATTGTCTATCTATTTTCCCTGCTTAAACATAGAAATTACTTCTATCTTCAATAATAGTGTCCACTCTGTTACACGTACGTCCACTCTGTTACAGGAATATTTTAACTGATTTGATTGTAATTTTTTTTTAATATTTAATTTAAAGATTAATTTGCATAGAACTACACAATCACTAACTAGAATAATCCAACTTCAATCTTTTTTCAAGTTGGTTTCATATAATAATCTAACTTTTGCAAATGATTTTTTAAAATTTTGTATTTTTGAGTAAGATATTTAACAATAAAACTAAAACGTGCCTTTTACAATGACATTTTAAGCATTTGTATGAACGATATGTTCCATTTGTTTATATTAAACAAAAATAATTGAAAATTTTGAATTTGTTGTTGTTTTTAAAATGTGAAACAGAGTGGACAAAATCTTTCATTTGTGATAAAAGAACTGAGAAAATTGGATATTAATACCAAGTTGAGCTAATTAATTTTTATAGTTCATATAAATTAAACCCTTTTGCCATTATTTGACATTAAATTTTGTTGGATTAGATGACTTTGAAAAAAAAAGGTTTTGAAAACTAAAATGTACCATGTTTACCGGAATGACCCATACATATGTATACATACAGTATATAAAATATATTTATCTATGTTGCAGTTTAGAATTCTTCAGCACCATCATACAGAAGTCGTTTTAATTCATCAAAAATTCAACCAAAACTTACCTTTGTTCTCAAGGATTCAGTGTAATCTCAAGGAAAGTTTGTTTGCATTCGCAGAACAAATATAGGCACTCAAAGAGGGTTTTTTCCATTTTATATGCAGGAATCCAAGCTTATTTTCAGAGCAAAAAAAAAACTGTATTTGTCAATATTATCACAACCAGATCTTAAATACAATACTAGTTCTCATTACTTTACTACTATTTTTACTACTATTGTATTATCAATTTTTACAAAACACTTAACAAAATTCAAAAGTAAATAAAAAGTTTTGAAAAAATACTACATTTCTTTTATTATAAATTCATATAAAAGTAAATTAAACACCACTTTAAAATAATTTTCAGCATTCTCTTTTTTTAAAGTAAACTTTCAGTTAAATTTAAAATTAACTCTTCATATTTTATAATAAATAGGTGATTATATTGTACCATGTTTGAATATTACAAATCTTTATATATTAATAGGCAAGCCATTTTCTTTCAGTACCGATTTCTCCTCTGTTTGAGAACCGATTTCCTTCATTATTTTTTTGTTCAGTAGCTTTTGCCGAGTTTTAGTGTCATCAATAAAAATTTTTGAAATCGAGCACTAAGTAACGGAGATATTAATTAAAAAAAACGCCTTTTCGTCCTAAATGGCTCTTTCTACGCGAACGGATGGTCCATTTTTTTCGAATTTGATATGGTTGGAAAGGTTTTTAAAAAACACTCCTAACGAAAAAATTGTCAGGGCTCCCGAGGTCTAATAACCTAAATCCACTAGAAAAAAAAGTTATAAGCGTTTTTTAGTTAGAGAAACTCAAAAGTTTTAATTTTATACCTTTTATATTGTTGAAATTCATTGTTGGAAGTGTGAAACATTAAATTTTAATTCATTCTTTAAACCGCTCTTTCTACACGAAAAATGCATTTTAATACTTCGAGTTTAGTATGTTAGAAAGCTCGCAAAAAATGCTGAAACACGTTCTACCCGGTTTTACCGCGCGAAAACGCAAACCCGCTAAGTTGGCTAGAAACAGCGCTAGAAGCAATTATAAGTTAGTGAAAATTCCTTTTTATTTGCTTTTTCACGCGACATAGTTAGCGTGAAGTAATTGCTGGATAATATTCTGGTGTTGCCATTTCTCGCTTGAGCGTAAAGAAATGAAATACTTGCATTTGTTTTTATTATTGAGGCTTTTTGGGTAAGTACGGGCATTTAAAATATTTTCATTTTGATTATGTTTTCGCGGTTTTAATACTTAAATAAATCATTTTCCGGAGTGAGGGAGGACTTTCAGTTTCGATAAAGTCACCTTCTGAAGAAAAAAAAAACACAGCTCCCTATAATACCTACATTTGCTATCACTACAAACAGATCTCAAGGTGAAACTTTTGATAAAATCGGCGTATTATTACGATTTCCAGTGCTTTTGCATGGACAATTATATGTTGCCGAGAGTAGAATTTGTTCATTTGACTGTTGAAAATTTTATATTTCTAACGGCAACGGACTTCATAAATTGTGAAATTGGCGAACTTTATCCAGTGTTGGCACCGATGCCACGGCGAGAAAAATATTTATTTTGCATTAGTAACAAAGGGAAAAAAATGTCCATTTACAAGGAGCTGACTACGAATGAAGTCAACCCCCCCCCCCCCCCCCCCCCCCCATGACAAGGGGAAGAGATAAATGACAAGAGAGACATCAAGCCTTTTTTTTTTTTTTTTTTTTTTGATAAGATCATTTATGAAAACAGTGTGACATGTGGTAATGGGAAGAGGCAGTATATGGTGAAGTGTGAAACTTTGTGACAAAAGGGAGAGGGATCAAAAAATTTGAAAAATGCATTAGTCAGTTACCCCCTAAACCGTAAACAAATCACAAACACGATTTTTTAAATAAAATTGCACTATTATTGCGACGTCCAGTGTTTTTGAATGGACAAATTTTAATGTAGCAAGTAGGATTCTTTCACTTTACTGTTTGAAATTTTATATTTTTAATGGCAGAGGTTAAGGCAACTAACTCAATAATATTAAACTTTTAAAAAGAAATATTCTTCATCCAGAATTTTTACGTGTAATCTGAGTTTGGCAGCATCATTTCATTTGGGAAGATTTCGATAATTGGGAAATTGGCGCTCTTCATCCATTGGCGTCAATTTTTCGGCACCAATTGCAGCGCGAGAAATGTTTTTTTCTTTGCATACGAAAACAAAGAGTAGGTAAATGTATATTTGTTTACTGTTATCACAAAATAGGGGCAGTTCACGATTAAAGTCCCGCTTTAAGGTGAGGTTCACGAAATAGTAAAAATTTGTGACAAGGGAGAAGAAAGAAATGACAAGAGGAACACACAGTGGGGAGAATGCGACAACAAGCCTTTTTTTAACAGAAACGTTATGAAAAACAGCGTGACACGTGACTAAAGGAAGATAGGGTATGGGGAAGTGTGAAACTTTGTGACAAAGGGGGGAAAGTGTCGAAAACGTTGAAAAGTGTGACATCAGTTATGCACCGCCCTTATCCATAAACAAATCACAAAGACGACCTTTGTTTAAAAATACTCTATTATTGCGACGTCCAGTGTTTTCGAATGACAGTTGCAACGAGTAGAGTTTATTCATTTGTTGCTTGGAAATTTATATTTCTAATGACGAAGAAGCAACTTACTCAATAATAGTAGACGTTTAACAAATAATATTGTTCATACAGAAATTTTATGCATAAACTGAGTTTTGATGCTTGCATCAGTGAATGGCATTTCATCGCTTTTGATGCAATGTGCAGAAACGTAAAAACTGAATTTCAATCTGCGCACCGATTAAAATAATTGTTTAAAAATATTTTTTTTTTAATAATTTAAAAAGCGGATAAAACCCATGTTTTTTAACATGCTCTTTCAAAAAAAACTTTTGAAATTTCAGAAACGACCTCATTACTGAATTATCCATTTTCATCCATTTATTTTGAGATTAACAGGCAAAAAGAAAAATTGGAATAAATTACTACTGTTTGGTATTGCGTGTACATATAAAAATTGTACGTTTCCCCCGATGTGCAGTAAACATGAGTAAGAGTAGAAATAAAAATGTTGGAAATAGTTGAATTCATTCAAGCATTTTCAAATATTCATTTATAAATATGCTCGAATTTCGACCACTGGGCAAACACTAGTACAAATAAATCAGTAATTATATTGCGTTAAATTTCTTAAGTTCTGGGCAAAGTTTAATTTACTTTGTAATTTAAGTAAAGTTTAGGTCAACTTTGAATTAAACCTCTCTTTTTAACCCCCGAAGCACAAAGGAAGGGGGTTATAAGTTTGACGTATCTGAGTATCTGTGTGTATGTGTTTGTCTGTGTCACTCTAGCGACTAAACGAAGGGAACGATTTTGAAAAAAAAAAATGTTCGAGCTGATCGAGAGTGTTTTAGCTAGGTTGTGTCTCCGGATGACATTCATTAACGAAGATATTAATTAAAAACCTCTAAAAGGTTTTTCGTGATTTTTGCAGTGAAAACATATTTAAAAAATTTAAAATTCAATACCAAAATAAAGAGATTTTTTTTCCGCTTCTGATAGAACGTGTTTGGAACTTCCATGTTACATAGAATTCGAATTATAACGTTTTTTTAAAGCAGATTTTAATAACGGCTAAGCCTTTATTGTCACGATTGATAACCGAATTCAATGTTGGCCGACAAGAAAATTGAACGCAATGATTTAAAATTTTTATCTGTTGCCACTTTCTCTTTGTTAGTAAATAAAATAATTGAAATTGATTTTTATTGGTAAGGCTTTTAAAAAGATTTTCAATTTTCCCTCTTAATTCTACAGTTGTGACTCAGTCGGGGTTTTTTTTATTTTTTAATTTTATATAGTGTTCTAATTAATCTTGCTCCATGTCAGAATCTGAATGAATTGATTCAACGCTGCTAGGAGATGAATATGGGGTGGAATCTTGCAACTCAATTTTTACCTATTTCCTGTGATCGGATTCTTTTGGAACTTTGTATGTAACCTCAGATCCGATGACAATGCAATATTTTATAATCAAATTAATTTATAAACCATGAATCATTAGTTTATTCCAATTTCATTTGGTTCCTCTCTGCTTGGGTGGAATCTCGCAACTCAATTTGACTCACTTCCTGTGATCGGAATCTTTTGAAATTATGTAGCCTTAGAACCGATGACACTGTAATATTTTATAATAATTAAGTTAGCTCTCACAAATTAAAATTAAATATCCATAGAAACCTCTGACTTTTCTGCATCAGATAAAAAAATTTCCAATATTCCAAGGAAATGAGAACGGGAGTTATAAGTGATTTTAACTAATTTCATGCTAAAACGTAGGTGAAACTTCAATTGAAAGTTCATTGTTAATCAGGATCATTGGAATGTTGAACAATGCTTTTATTAAAATTTGCTTCAAATTTTTAAAGGGATAATTATGTATAGTTGTAGCAATTCGTATATGCAAAGGAAATTTCAAAATTGTGGCGAACTTTCAATGTAAATGCTGGAAATTGTAAATAAAATGTTAGGTTGAACAGCAACTTTTTAGTAAATATGTGTTTTTATTTCTGTTTACCTCATCTCCGGTGTATTTTTTGTAATCATCTATGTTTCCAGTTCATTTGCAGAGAAATAAATGCATCATATTTTTTTATATTTCTACGTAAAAAATATTCTACTAATCTTGAACTTTTGTTGTACATACAAATTTAAATTTTAAGCTAAATGTGCTTTAAGGTTACAGTGTTATTTAAGGTGCAGTTTATTGTTTAAAATTTTTTTTATTGACTGATAAAATATTTTACTGATCTCTAATCTTCAATTTAACCGTCTCAGTTATTGTCTGATCGAAGTATGTAAAATCGAATGGAACATGTCAGACGCACAATGCTAAAATGTAGAAAATAATTAATGAAATTAAAAAGTTAAGGCACCATGTTTTTAAAATGAGCAAAAAAGTATAAAATGAGTTCTCTAAGATGCATATAGCCCATACAGTTTCAGAATTTTTTACAGTTTGTCTGGAAAATTTGTGATTTTAATAGTTATCAAAATACTTATGAGCTTTGAAATGAAAAGCATGGTGCAAATGTACAACATATAATTAAAAGTGTAAAGAAAATGTACGCTCAGAGAAAACTTACACCTCAGTTTTTTTTTATACTCTTTGCAGAGAGATGAAATTGTTTGTTAAATTATAAATGAATGAATTGTTTCTTACCTGCGCCCCATATATTTCCTTATAATATTTACAAGTATTTTGATAGCTGTTAAAAACTCACAATCACGAAATTTCCAACAATCTAAAAAATTCTGAAAATGTATGGGGCTTTAAATCTACATGAAGCTTAAGAGAGATTATTTCATACTTTTTAGTTCATTTTAAACACATGGTACTACCTTAAAACTTTTTTATTTCATTAATCAAACTTGAAATCGATTTTACGCTATCCTTGGTGACGATAAGAGAATTTCCGCGGAATGTCTTTGGAAATATTTCGATACTGAAGTTGTTTCAAAAACGCAACTGTGAATTGTAGGCTATTTTTCGGGACGTTACGAAATAGCCTAATCTCACCAAAAAATGGAAAGCCAGATGGCTCTTCCTTGGAAACTTTTTGAAAATAACATCCCATAAACGCTACAATAGGCAAAAAGCATGACTTGTTTATTGCGAAAATAAGTTTTTTTTTCTTTTACATCAAATGTACAAAATTACAGACCCTGAAATGGCGGACCGCCCCTCCGCCGCGCCGTGCCACTGCTGAAACTGCAGTTTAAGTTTGGTTCAGCTTTAGAAACAATTATGCAGTTTTGGTTTTGGGTTTCTGTTGGAAAGGGATAAAGAAAAACCAATTTAGTCTTGATTTGGACTTAGACTGGATTGGAAAAAATCAAGACTCAATGTCTTTTATTTTAAGAAAGTAAAGTTACATTGCAAGGAAGGGAAATCATTCTTATTTTTCTTTCAAACAATATCAATCATGTTTGAAACTCAATAATTACTATTATTAATTCAAATTTCAAAGGCAATCGAAAATAGAAAATGTTATTATTATGATTATACACACCTTACCCTATATTATTGGTTGAAGGACGATTTGATTTATTTTTGGTGTTAGACCAAGAAAGCTCTCAGTTGTAAAACAAAAAGGCTTTTTTTTCTAATTAAGCTTACCGTTATGTGTTTTTCTGAAAAAAAAAAAAAAGAAAATGTTTGGATTGTATACATTTTTTAATGCTTAGCCCTTTATGTGTTCCAAGAAAAACAGCTGTTAAAAAATTCGATTTTTATTCATAGAAATGTCAGCTTTTCCATTTTTCTTTCAATTTTTCCAGAAAAAAACGGTTTTTTTCCACCACTTCAAAATTTCTGGAAATTTTACATTTCTAGAATGTAAAATTTCCAGAAATTTCTCTTTACATTTCTAGAATGTAAAAAAATACATTTTATCAGAAAAATTACTAAAGAAGATTAAAGCAATATTTTGCTGCACACTATCTGTGCTACTGATTACAAGAATTTCTCGAAACGGTGAAGAAGGAACAAAATGAATGCTCTCATCCAACATGAAGAAAACAAATCTCTCTGCCGTGGTTTATTTTATTTACGAACGTAACAACTTACCCCTTGTAACAAAATGTCCTTACTTGATCGCACATTTCTAACGTAAATACAAGTTGCGATATAATCAGGTACAAAAGAAATATCGGTATAGTCTGTGATTCTCTCCAACATTTCATTGCATAGCTCAGGTAAGTATGCATTAAGTTCGACCCATCAATAAACTGTTTAACTTTGTGTTTTTAAAATGCGTCTTTCAATATTTAACTTGGCATTGTAAAAAAATAATAAATCTACTTTTTTAAAACTTACTACAAGTTATTTTGTATTTAAGTTTTTTAACTGTAACACACTACTTTTTATAGGTTCACTAGAGAATCGCCCGTGGAGGTATGACCGGTGAAAATAGCTTCTACATTTGAACGAAGCAATTGCCTCTTTGATGGTATTTTGATAGTTGAAATTTCAACCCTAACTCTAGTAGAATAACCTTAAACTAAAGTAGATAGCGTTCTTTGTTTGCCACTTTTTCGTTTCTTCATTCTCCTAAAATGACAGTCTTACCAGTAAAACAGTTAAGCAGTTCCGCCTCGTCAAAATAAAGCATTTCCCTACATGTCAAACATAACTAAAAAATACTATCAAATTATCATGCCGTGGAGCGAGTTTTATTGTTGATGACGTCAGGAGCGTTACTCGATCATTCGCTATAATATATGTGAGGATTTTCATATTTTAAAAATACTCTATGGTATTTTTAATTAATTCATTTTGAAAAATTGCGATCCTGAAACGTTTTTATGCAAAGTTACTATCGACCGAGATTTACAAAATCCGAGGCATTAACGGTCCCAATCAGCTCGGTTAATCGAGGTTCTAATGTACGTTGAATATGCTATTATATTCAATTCCTAATACTCTTTAAGATAAACAAGTAAAGGAGAAAAGAAAACATTTAGAAACGCTTTTGAACCATTCCATGTAAACTTAAACAACGAGATTTTTTTCCATCAAACTGAGAATTGTAATGTAAATTTGTAAAGTGTATTGAATTTTAACAAAAATTGGCGGAAACTTCGGTTTTTGTCTGTTAAAATGTTTTAGAATTGCTTGAACACTTCCATTTTAGAAAGCTTTCTGAAGGACAAGTTGAAACCAATTTTGAAAATTTGAATTGTTTTCATGGGCATCTTTTCCCTGAGTAAGGTTTATTGATTCCTGTACACTTATTTCACGCAAAAAACTAGAGGCCTGATGAACTGTGTTTCTATATCCCGTTCCGTCACACAAACATATATTTTTCAGTTTTATTTTAAGGATATATCAACACAGTAGCTATCATGTGATAAATATCAAATACCCCCATAACTTCAAGCAGCATGAAAATACAACGATAGAAATATCTTTTGATAATTGTTACAGCCCAGTACATTCTTTAGCAATTTTTCAAACCTATTGCAGCGATTTTTACTTCCTTTTACAAAAAAGGAAGTATTGTATTCGCGAAAAAATTTTCACTCAAAGATCGACCTTAATTTCCATTTTGCTCACCTCCGAATGAATGTTGAGTTTTTTTTCGACCCGACCACCTGTGCATATACGTATACCTAAGAACGTATAGACGTCTGAAATATACATTTTGACGATTCCCGAGTTAATTACAACGAATTTCCTCGTAACGTCTGTATGTACGTATGTACGTGCGTATATATGTCGCATAACTCAAGAACGGTATGCTCTAGAAAGTTGAAATTTGGTACGTAGACCCCTAGTGGGGTCTAATTGTGCACCTCCACTTTTGGTCGCATTCGGGTGTTTCTAAAGGAGTCTTTTGCGCCTTTTTGGGGGAAATCATTGTTTTTTTTCGATGCAAACTCAAGTGGTGTTATAATTTGGCGGACACTTGGCGATCGCCTGTCTTTTAGTCGCCAAGTTTTGTCGCCAACTTGGCGGCAAATCTATCGGTTTTTTTTTTTTTTTTTTTTTTTTTTTTTTTTTTTTTTTTTTTTTTTTTTTTTTTTTATAAATCTGGTTTTAATTTGGTCACTGTTGGTGACATTTAGAGAGTTATTTTTTGAATCACATTGAAATTGACAATAATGGGGAAATAACATTAAATTGACGGTGTAAAAGGAAGTCATGTGATGCGCACATCAGCTAGTTTCCCCGCATGACTTAGTTGTACTTTATCATTTTTAGATATGCTCACTACTAATTATACACTTTTGACTATGAAGAACTATTACTACTCATTTCTTTTTATTAAAAAAAATTTATGAACATACCATATCCCACGAGGAGTTCAATGATTTAATCGAAAACATTTTTCGAAACCCCTCATCAGCTATGCAAACTAACTTTGGGTAAGTTTTGGGGTAAGAAAGAATATTAAATTTTGATACAGATTTCAAATCGGTAGTTAGTACATTTTTCTCGAATTTTGACCTGTGTCACTTTCCTTGCCGTAGTTCGTTGCAATATGTCATTCGCTTTCTAAGATTTTGAAAAAATTTAAAATGCAAAATTTTAAATTTATCATCAAAGCAGAAGAAAAATGTCATTTGCTTATAATTAAATATTTGAAGCTGTTTTAAGTCCCAAACGTAGCTCTGGTTAGGTGCCTCTAAATTTCGTTCAGGCGAAAACTTAAACTAAATGCATGTGCCATGGCAAATTCCGCATAATCTGCCGAAGTACTAAAACTGCACAGGAAATGCGTTATTTTACACAGGTTATTAATTATGTTAAAATACTGAAATAACTCCCGATTGAATCAGTTATTCAGTGCCTACTTTACACTTTAAAGTGCAATTTTCTAACGTATCGTCAAGACAAAAAGAACAAAACGATAACAGTATTTAGAAATAGCTGTTGCCATACAGTGGAACTCCAGTTTTTCGTTTCCTTTCAGTATCTTATCCAGCTTCCGACTTCATTTTCAGCTGGTCCTTGAGAAAACCTACAATGATAATGTTAAAATATTCCGGATTTTACTTTACCCTATTTCGAAAACAGATCAAAATAATTTTTCATCTGCAAGACTCACTAACTTTTTCGTTTTTTATATTTCTGTTATTTCAAGATAAATTTGTTTTATAGCTGCTCAAATCTTCTTTCTGTTCTTCTCATTCTTCTTTTGTTCCAATTGTCCTTTGACTGCGATGGAGATTTCTTCAGATCGTCCAGTCCTCGTTCATAAAAATTATTGATGACTAGAACTGCTGCTGACACTCTTGAAAATTTTTCAGAAGTTGGTGACATGTGTATGGTGTCATCACATTACGAATACCTTCAATATTAGATATACTACCCGCTTTCGATGATAATGATAAAGCCGAAGAAGAAATAATCGAAAGTATCCCCGCCGCTGATCAAGCGATTTTAAGAAAAAAAACTCAAACTATTTATTCGTGAATTCCAATTATGAAGCAACTTTGCAAAAAATTGCTTGTACAAATCGTGCTACAAATGAAATTGCATCTAAAAGCAAAAAAGATGACAATTTTTTCGACTACTTCATGGGATAAGAGTTGATTTTTAAACAGTATGCTTAGATTAGTAAAACGGCTCCGATTTTACGTTTTCCCATTTAAAACGCTTTTTTTCACTAGTCCGACCGAAAACGGAAAATCGGAGTTCTATTGCAGTAGCATTTCCCGACGCAGAACTGCACGGTTCTGTCAAATTATAAAAACTGCCAGCATTAAGATCTATTCATAAGACGATTCATGCTAAATAAATCGGCGAAATATAAAAGAGGAATTGTTGTTTCTGGGTAAAACCGTTTTTCACGTAAGGAAAGAACCTATTTTGTAAATTGAGTTTTTACAAAAAAGCACGCTTTTACTAGACGTTCTGATGTGAAAAGAAGTGTACTTACATGTTCTCGGGAAAATAGAAGTCCGCCAAAAACTTAAGGACTTTCTTCGGATTTTTTCAGACGTCATTTCAATGCAAGATTTAAATAACAAACCAGTAGTTTTAAATGCCGTAATCGGCGTGGCATTGGGTACCAATTGCAATTTTAATTTCCACATAAATCTTGTAAGTGACATATTTTTACTTACTAAAACAAACACTAAGCTTTACACAACAAACAAGAACCATTTCACTATCACTAAATTAAAATCCTATTCCTTTTCAGAGTCACAACTGACTACAACTGTATTTTATGTCGAGGACTGCAAACTAAGTGCCTTGCCTCCATTATTTTATATAACGATAGATGGCAGCACCATCACCGGATCGAACAGTTAATGAGAATTTAGAACTAGTCCAGGAGCTAATAGCTACTTGGAGCTAGCACCCCCAGAGGTATCGTTTCACTTGGAGGACATTGAGACCACGAGAATATTTAACGTCACCCAGTACCCTTTAATGACGACGGTGGGTCTTCGACCATCGAGGTTCGAACCCAGGACCCTCCAGCCCCGAATCCGACACTCTACCGATCGGGCTACCACGGCCCCTAAATTCTATTCTATTCTATTCAAGAGTCACAACTGACTACAACTGTATTTATGTCGAGGACTGCATACTAGTGCCTTGCCTCCCTTATTTTTATATACCGATA
Organism: Uloborus diversus; assembly: GCF_026930045.1. Lineage (NCBI taxonomy): Eukaryota > Metazoa > Arthropoda > Arachnida > Araneae > Uloboridae > Uloborus > Uloborus diversus. The sequence continues at coordinate 94,014,653 of NC_072731.1, read as the reverse complement.
GATGGCAGCACCATCACCGGATCGAACAGTTAATGAGAATTTAGAACTAGTCCAAGAGCTAATAGCTACCTGGTACTAGCACCCCCAGAGGTATCGTTTCACTTGGAGGACATTGAGACCACGAGCATATTTAACGTCGCCCAGTCCCCTTTAATGACGACGGTGGGTCTTCGACCAGCGGGGATCGAACCCGAGCCCCTCCGGCCCCGAGTCCAATGCCCTACCGATCAGGCTACCACGGCCCATACCCCTAAATTAAAATCGATCACAAATTTCTTCCTTCTCGTTGCTTTCACTTCACTTCAATTCTGCAGTAACTTTTTCTGCATTTCAAGTTCCCTGACTGAGCCCTCTATCAAGAAAGGGGAAATGTGGCTAATATCCGATGTCACAGTACACAATAAATTTATATAATTTTTCAGTGTGAAAATAATCATTTCCATCTTAACCCCTTCCAGTTCTCTCCCCTCAAAATCACCTGCTGAGCTTTCGTCTCCTATTTCTCGTACCAGCGATATTTTCGGACTGTAGCTTACAAAGGAAGAGTTTTAAAAAATCAAAAAATCAAAAATAAACACGCATACTGTTCGACTGACTAAGGAGAGACGGCGGCAGAACTGAAAGTGGAAGCAGAACATTTCATTTTGCAGTAGGTATGATCAGCGATATCGAGTGAGCAGTTTGCCATAACATTGATAGTTTTTCATTAAACATCACGTCTACTAGGGCTGCGTTCAGCAACAATCCACCTGTTACCCCGCGTGATTGGCCCGGTGTGGTTATGAAGCATCTGGTATTTCTCTGGGGAGCCTAGTGGAACAGTTGTGTGTCCGAACGCTCGGGGTTACAGCGCGGTAGTTCTAGTTCAGCAGCAACACGCGCTCTAATCAAAGCGAACTTTCGTAATTTTGAAAGTCACGTGCGTTTCGATCAAAACATGCAACTCTACCAGACACTTTGTGATCTCGCTAACCGCGTCGAGACGGCGACCGGGTCGACCGCCAAAGAGCGACCGCAGCGTTTCCGAGCGCGGTTAGGTGACGTCACTCGCTCCACCGCAAGCCTATCCGAATAGAGGTGCGACATCGATGGCAAAACATGGATGTTTCAAAACATCGATGGTATCGATCAAAAAACATCGATGTTTTGAAACATCGATCTTTTTATCAATGTATAATATACATTTTTTAATATACTACACTAATTTAAGCAAATACAAAAACAATACGTACCCGACGAATATATTGAAAATACTGAACCTCAAATCATGAATATAATTTAATAAGAATAATTTCGCAACATCTTGGTATTAGAGTAGGACAAAAATTGATAATAAGACAAACACCGATTAATACAAACTAGTTATAGTAATAAGAAAATATTTTCAAACTTAATGAAACTAAAAGTAAATTTACATTAAAAAAGAATCTAAGAAAAAATGTATCATAGCACTTACCGTAATTTGAATGATGAGAAAAAAATTTGCTAATTGTTTTAAAAATACAAAATTAATTAACAATTATTTTTAAGAGCAAGAAATATGTATTGTACTGTTAGTGAATAATTAAACGAATAACTAAATTAAGTAATAGAGGGACGACTTGTTGGGGGAAATCGATAAGTAACCCCGAATATTGTTGTTGAAAGTTTAGAGAAAAAGAAGTACTTTGTCCCCCAGAAGCGCATTTTTCTTTTCGCAGACTATCCAACCATTTAGAGAAACATCTCCTTCCGATGGAACAGAAGTTGCAATCACTATCACATACTTTAAAGTAACTTTTACCAGCTCTGAATTTTTAAAATAATAATTTTCACAGTAGTAACAAATAGGATTTTCCTTTAGTTTAAGAACTGGAGCCATGAAATGGACTGCAAGCTCTGGCATCAGACTATCAGTGCTGTTAGGTTCTTCCAATAGCTTTGACCTCTTCCTCACACTCCATTTATCTTCTAACATCTTGTAGTGATCTTCCCAAAAACCAACCTCTACACAGAAAAATTGATTTTATAAAATGGGTGCAAACATTTTTTTATTTTTTTTGGAAACTCCATTAATAAACTTAATTACTTAGCGAGAAAATTAGAGTAAACTTCATAGTAATTTTCAATTAAAATGCAAAAACATCAACATCGAAAAAACATCGAAATCAAACCGTCGATGGTCCAAAAACATCGAAAGTAAAACATCGGTGTTAAAAACATCGATGTTTAAACAAAAACATCGATGTTTCCAAAACATCGACATCGATGTCGCACTAGGGTTTCCCGGAATCCCGATCCCGAATCCCGCAAGTCTTGCATGATATTTTGCGGGATTTAGAGCAAAATCTCCACAAGATTCCCAGTCCCGCAAAAATTTTCTATGCGAACATGTTTTCAAACTTTTGTCGCTCATAACGAATATTTTCACAAGTATCGTCTGAAGTTTAAACCACCTTTCTCGTATATCTGCAAGAAAAACTTTGTTTCATATGACAGACGGTGGATTTACCATTTAAGAACGGATAAAACATGGAGTATATTTTTCCGAGAATTTATTAGTATTCCAATTCGAGGTTTCAGCTTTCATACGTTCAGCAATTGAGAAAATACGTAAAAATTATAAGCGTTCTCGAAAACCATCACTAATATTTAAAACCCAGAAAATTGCGCTTTAAAAAAATTGAAATAGTGCATTACATACAGATTGCACCCCCCCCCCCCTCCCTGGAGCATCCTGAATGCAGTTTTGGAACGCTTCTGTAAACGTAAGTAATGCACTCAAAAGCTTTAACTTACAATAAGTGCACAATAGTTTTCTCCGAGGAAGAAAGCAATGAAAAAACAGACGTTATTTATTCCGTTCAACCTGTGCTTGCTGATGGCTTTGCCACGGTGAAGCTAATGTTATAAATGTAGGCAGTACCTTGTAATCTGACTTGGATGATTTAACTGAGCAATCGGCAATGTGTGTGTGTTCAGCACAACTCTAAAAAATGCGACAAAAGCTTGGATGAAACACAGGATGACTCGCGTATGAGAGAGCAATGCGTTAAGCTGTTCAAGTTTCAATGTCTATTAAAAGTTAGAGGTAAAACTAGCGAAGTTAATAAAAAAACTTTTCCTGAGATAGCGAGTAATGAAACCAATCAGCGTTCACCCCCTGCTGAAATGAATCGAACATACTCGACGCAATGACCAACCTTAATGAAGCAGCAAGGAATTCGTAATGCAATTTAAATTGGATACACCATCAACACTCAAATCAAATCGACATCATTTTTGTACGAAAGTTGCAGTCCTTGAGCAAAAACCAAGCATGATCCTATAAGAAAAGAGGAATATACTTTAAAGCAGGGCTTCGCAACCGGTGTGCCGCGGCACACTGGTGCGCCGCAACAAGGAACCCGGTGTGCCGCAGTATTTTCGTAGTTATATAAAAAGAATGAGCCTTGAAGTTACGACCGAATAGCGTTCGATCGTTCTGTAACTTCTAAATTCACCCTGTCAATCATGTGCAAAGGGACATACCCGACAAGGGGAGAGGGGGGATTTGATGCCTCACTTCTGTTAAACTTCTTGTGATCCTATTGCTTTCAGTTTTTGAAAACGGATTTTAATTTCCACGAAATTAACAAATAATACAGAAATTTTTCTAAATATTTCGCAAACGGGAGTATCGTCCCCTTCCCCAGGAATTTTAGCCCCAGCTTTAGCTTTCGTTTTCCTCTTTTTCAGTTCTAATACTAACTTCCTTTTATCGTAGTTTCGCAAAGTTCGGTTCTGAGACTTAGTAAAATAGAAACTAAAACCATATATTGTTTCCTCCATCATGAAGTTATCATGGCAGAACTAACCAGATGAGCTGAAGTCAGCTTTGGCTGAAGTCGTGAAAATCGTGAATTTAAAAAAATCGAGGCCGCGTAGTTCTTGCCTTTTCTCCGTATTTTGTGAAGAAATGAGGGCAGATCACCACTCCCTACTTCTTCATATAGAGATTCGCTGGCTTTCACGTGGTGAGGCACTATCAAGAATTTTTGATTTGAGGGACGAGTTACGACAGTTTTTGATTTTAAAAAACGAAATGCAGTACGCCAGTTTGTTGCAAGACAAATATTGGCTGGCAAAACTAGCGTACATGGCTGACATTTTTGAAAACCTTAACGAATTGAATCGGAAAATGCAAGGACAAGGAGAGAATTTGGGTTACATGTATGAACAAGCTATAAACGGGTTCAAATCAAAAATTCAGCTGTGGAGAGAAGTAGTTCGTGGCTCATTGGACATGTTCAAGCGAACCGTCAGCATGGTATGTGAAGAAAATGGCATGGAAGAAAAGCTGCTGAATGTGGTGGCAAAACATTTAGTCATACTTCAGGACAAGTTTAAGCACTATTTCAAGAATATTACCATGGAACAGTATGACTGAATTCGTGATCCATTCTCTTCATCTGGGGATGCATCAGGCTAAAGACCTTTCTTTGAAGGCTTAAGAAGAATTTATGGACCTCAGAGAGAATGTACTGTTAAACTTAAGTTGAGCGAAGTGCCTCTGGAAGAATTTTGTTTGCTGGTTAAAAGTGAGTATCCCACTATCTCTTGTCTTGCTATTGATGTGCTGCTACCATTTTTAATTACATATCTTTGCGAACTCTTCCTCTTAGCCCTCGCACTTATAAAAAACAGTAAGAGATCACCTCTAAAGAGCCTGGATCAAGATCTTCGTGTAGTTATTTCCCGCATAGAGCCGAACATCAAACGTCTTTGCAAAAATTAGTGTCAAACGGAAGTTAGGTGCATGGTTTTAATTTCTTGCTTGCTTCTTTTTTGAAACATTATTTGATAAATTGTTTAGCCGCAGTGTGCACTTTAATGACATGTTTGACAGAAATGCTTTGAAACATATGAAGCATAATTTTCTGTAAATAGCTATAGTTCTGTTGTTCATTATCAACCTCAATATATTCGAAATATTTCTGCTTTCTAAATAAATTTAAATACACTACGTTTGTTATAATTGTTTTATTCATATGAGAAAGGTCCCCCCCCCCTCCGTCTTTTTACCAGTGAATGATAAAAACATTTCTATACTCCCATTGCAAAATTTAGTTCAGTGTGCCCCGTTGATCTAGAAATTTCTTAAGTGTGCCGCAATGTAAAAAAGGTTGAGAAGCACTGCTTTAAAGGGTAATGAAGTTTATGGGGATCTTTTGCCAAATGTTCAAACTACTATTTTATCTCAGGAAAACCACAGCACGCATTTTCACCAAGCGCATTATTTTTTGTGCAAAAATTCTTCCCCGTCCCATATGAGCGATTCTTTATTAAGACTAATTGGACTTTTTTAGGGCTGACCTTTGTGTGCCAAACGATAGTCGTTAATTCGGATCTGAACTTTTAGTGCTCTACAATTGGTTTACGGAATTCGAGAAAACTATTAATTCAAGTAACAAAAGAAGTTCCTCCTAAAAAGCATAACCTTTTCATTGATATTGAAATGTAACTTTTAGAAGAATAAAGTCAATACCGCGGGGTCCCTGGATCCCGTGGGATTGTCTTCTTACAATCCTGAAATCCCGCTTGACTGATTTCGGTGCGGGATTGGAAATCTTATGTCGCACCCCTAATCCGAAAGCTTGCGATAGCACCGTGGCGATCGATTCTTGTTTCCGAATGCACCCTAGGTTGCGTCGTGTTAAGATGTTCATTGCGTACGCTTTTGGTCGTTCGTTCCGAACTCGTAATAGTCAGTAGATGGATTTTTGAAATTCAGAAGAATTGTCAGCACCCAACTAGCATGATTGTGTGGCATATTAAAGATCCCTTGCGTGTTACTTCGTCTCAGGCACTCTCGTCCAAATTAAAATTCCTAGTGCAATTTTGCATCGTGAGAGCTCAGGGGTCCACCATCTTGAAGGAACATGTGCATCAAAATTCTTGACTCCATTGACATTCGACGCTTAATGGTACCACGTGAAAGACTGAATATTATATTGAGAGATTGTGCTAGGTCTTCAATGGGCTAAAGGCCTTTTACACAGCCCCATTGGAAAGGAAAAATAAATAAAGCTCACTCAATACTTGGTTGCAAAGATGCGTGGTTGCTTGACGAGAAAAAGCTTCCCGACAAACGTTATTAAAAAAAAAACTTCAAGGCTCTATCTAAATTGATAAGGAGTTGGCGTAGGGGGTGGATCTAGTGAAAGTAAGTATGATGAAAGGAGAAAACAGAGAAAACGCTAGTTTGTCAGTCTGAATCGGTATCAATAATACACCTTTCGAAAAGTTTTTTTCTTTTTAGAGAGAGCGAGAGGAAGGTACTTGGAGCACGCTCGTCATTTCGAATTTTTCCAGAGGAGGGGGGGGGAGGGGTTGACAAAGGGTGGCTCATTTGGTTCGCCTGTATATTTGCAAATAATGGATGATGAATTTCTCGCCAATTGGCTATGTTCATTCGCTCTCTCATTCCACGCCATGATAATTTTGTAATTTACTCGTCCATCTTATGGTAATTTTGCTCCGGATAATGTTCTTAAAATTGAAATAGAAAAAGAACAAAATAGAATTTTCGAAAAATCGCTTCGAGGTGCACACCCCCATGCTACAAACTAAATTTGCCAAACTTCATGAAAATCGGCCGAACGGTCTAGGCGCTATGCGCGTCACACAGATCCAGACATCCAGACATCCTGACAGAGAAACTTCGAGCTTTATTATTAGTAAAGAAGATATGCGTTGCCGGCTTTGCCCGGTCTACCTTGAGAATAAAAATTGTGTCAAGTGACATATATTCAACAATCAGGCTTAAATAAAAGAAAAAAAAGCACCATGCAAAATTACCCTCCCAAACAATGACGACAGATATTAAAATACTTTTAAGAAATTAAAATGCGAAGGATGGATTTCAAAAGCGTAACAATGAAAACATAAATTAAAATAAGTTTAAGAAATTAAATGCAAAATAAGGAAAGAAACAATGGATTCAAAAAGCGTAACCGTGGAAACGCGAAAATAAAATGGTTGACAACCTGAATCAAAATGACATCTTTCGAACTTGGTTTTAATACACTTGTAACTTTTTTCCTTTGAAGATAGAAGCTAAGTTTTTGACCGTAGGTCGAGAGACATCTGGAGCAAAAAATTTCACTCTTTCCTATGGTGTCAAAAAGAAAACTGTGGCACAATTGATTCACTTTTTACTGATAGATTTAATGAAGAAAGTAGTGCCTAAATTTCAGCTAAGCCCAAAAAAGTTCGAGCTAAAAACGCCAATTACTCCCGCCATAATTAAGTTAGAGAACTGATACAAATTGTTTAGAACGCGGAAAACTCTACTCTTTTCAATGATGCATAATATGAATAGGTGCAAGTAATTTTTCACTCCCATATTCGGGAGTTTATGTGAAATGTGGCCCTAAATTGGAATAAAAAAAGAAATATTTATCGGATTTTTTCGAATTATAACCTGTGTCACTCAGTAAGAAAGCACCTTTCATATAAAGAAGAAATTTTTCAAATATGTGTAGTGGTTCCGAAAATTACCTCGAACATATAAACACACAAAAATCCGCCTTCTCTCTTTAAAATATTACAATAGATATGAAAAATGCATACAGAGCAGAAATACTTTAGAAAAACCTTTAAATGCTGCCAATAATTGCAAAGCAAACTTCCTATAAAATATTTGTTCATGTTTCTTGAAGGAAAATGATTTGTTACAATTCTATGAAATTACGTTCTATGAAATAGCACAAACAATAAATATTTGATACTTGGACAAAAATCCAACCCTATTAAAGTGGAAAATAAATGTTATATTTGTGAAAATCGAATTTTAAATTGAGTATTATAGTTCCCAAAATATATTATAAGAGGGCGCCCGTGCTAAAAGTGTTAACTTAAGTGTAACACAACGTCAGAAGCGACTCTAGAATAAAAGCTTTGAAGACTTTTAGCGTTAGCATAATATAAAGACATAGTTTAATAAGTACGACCCAAAAAGTATTTTAAAAAAATAGCGTTGTTTTTTAGATATTTTGGCTAAAGTTAGCTAGATCAGAAACCAGATATGAATTACATCTTTCCTAATAATGACTTTGTTACTGTCTCGGTGATTTCAAAAATCACCACACCGTCACTTCTTTGGAAGTTGTTAACAAAACGGTGTTAAAATTACTGTTCTGGTGATTTAGCTTATATTACCGGTTTCCATGACTAGGACTAATTTGTCGTAGAGTTCAGGAAACACCCTCAGAAAGAGATTTTGATGGACTCTTATTTTGAAGATTTTCTAAAAGAATTGAACTTGAATTAAATAGGATTTGAAAATCATTTTAGGGAAGTATTTTGAACTTGTTTCCGTGGAAGTTTTCCAAAATTGGGAGTTAGGTGATCTATATCCATTGGCGTCAAATTTTCGGAACCAATGCTGAGTGAGGTACATTTTTATTTTGCATAACTAAACCAAAAGTAGAAAAGGGACTATTGTTGGGGAAAACCTAACCGGTCAGCGTCGCAATGCTGTGAATAGAATATGAGTAGCTTTCACAATACTGCCAGGTAAGGTTTTCTCCAATTAAAGAAGGAAAATAACAGATTACCATAAAGCAATAGTGCGTCATCAGTTACCAAAATAAAATTATTGTAGCAAAAAAATTTGACAATTGAGGAAAATTGCAAATTATCAAAATATCCCCAGATTGAATATTACAGAAACATGCCTACAAACTTGTTTCATTAAATCAAGAGTGTTTAATTTGACAATGAAGTCGACTTTTCATTCCATTTCAAATTGAAGATGAGAAAAGGTCAAAATGCAAGGAATCTATAGTTGGGCAAACCTACTTGGCTGCATTTTAATGCTGTGATTAGGATCTGCGCAGCCTTTACAATCTACCTTAAACCTACTTAGGTTAGGTTTAGGCCCCAACCATCATCAGTTTTCTGCATTTATTTTTCGTCCTAACACCCTAGTTTTTAGGACGAAATGTTAGGGTTTGCGAGGACTTATTTTGTAGGGAAAATATTCAAGACTCTGCCAGAAATTTGCCAGGGTCGAAAGAGTGAAGAGGAGAGGTTTCAACCAGTATAGGAGAGGTTTTCGAAAACTGGCAATATCTTATAAATTTTACCCACAGTTTTTTTTTTTTTTTTTTTCTTACATCAAAGAATTAAGAGTTGATGTATTTCCGCCTTATTGATATTTCTAGACTAAAAGTGTATAATTGGTCAAAATTTGGTAATTGCATGACACTCCTTATTTTCAAAATATTTCACACCTTTCCAGTCTTAACAGGGGATTGTGGGGAAAATACTGAAACTCTTGGCGAGTTTTTCAGCTTTCGGGAAATTTCTTGATGCTAAAGATAAGGTCTCTCCTTCATAACCAAATTGAAAAGATAACTGTTCAAAATCTGGCAACCGTACTGAAGTATCCACTATCATTTGCTCTTCAAAAACAGTTTTAAATCATGAATACAATATTTGATGTGAAAAAGAAATGCCGCTGCTTCGATTGCCGTCGGGATCAGCCAGTACAAGCTCATATCCTCAATGAAATTCGGAATATTCTTCCAAATGATCCAGAAAGTAAGTGAAAAAAATATTTTCTTCTTAAAACTATCAGAGAGATTTTTGGATGGGTTACGGTAACAAAGTCGCTTGGCAGGATTGGCGATAAATGAACTTTTTATGTTATTTTATTTATTTCGAGGATTATTTTTAAGTCAAACGGTGGGGATATTTAGACAATTGGAAATCTGGCGCGGTCGTTTCATTTCTGGCGTAAATAATTTTATTTTGGTAACCCTGCTGATTTATAGTTTCCTTATGTGAATAGATGTTTCCTTTCTCTTTGTTTAGATTTTCAATGAAAAATACCTCTCGTTCAGGTGCTGGAGCCAAAAATTGACGCCAATGAAGAAAGATCGCCAGATTCCCAATTATCGAAATCTTTCCCAAATGGTTATTTCAAATGGTTTTTGATTGCTTTGTTTATTTTTGGAGTAGGATTAAGTTAGGATAAGGGCTTCAGATTAGCCATGTTAGATCGGAGCCCGTGTTTGAGTGGTTGTCTTTTCCAGCAACTTATCGCGTTTTGGCGATTTTTCACTGAGAGCAATTATTAGCGGCACGTTAATTGTTTATTAAATAAAATATTATTTTTGGCCAATTTAGCAAAACCTGAAACTTTGCTCTGGTAACCCCACTCCACAACAATGAAATATCCGATCCAAAATGACTAAATTTAAGCTGATGTGCCGACCTATATATATAGCTGCTCTAGGTTAGGATAGCTCTGGTGCCAGGATTTTTCAAACTCACCACAAACACGTTACCGTAACTTTGAAAAATAAAATTGAATCTGGTGACGATAAAATGAAATCCTCAAATATATATAATTGCCGATGATCGAGTAACGCGCATATTCCAACAATGAAACTCGCGCAACGACATAAGAATTTGATAATGTGTTTTGGTAATGTTTAAAGTGACAAGGCTGAACTCGATCCGGTAACTTAACTGTTTTACTGGTAAGAAAGTCATTTTAGGGAAATTAAGAATCAAAAAAGTGGTTGATAATTAACGCTATGGGCCGTGGTAGCCCGATCGGTAGAGTGTCGGATTCGGGGCCGGAGGGTCCCGAGTTCGAACCTCGATGGTCGAAGATCCACCGTCGTCATTAAAGGGGACTGGACGACGTTAAATATGCTCATGGTCTCAATGTCCTCCAAGTGAAACGGTACCTCTGGGGGTGCTAGCACCAGGTAGCTATTAGCTCCTGGTCTAGTTCTAAATTCTCATTAACTGTTCGATCCGGTAATGGTGCTGCCATCTATCGGTATAAAAAAAATAATGGAGGCAAGGCACTTAGTATGCAGTCCTCGACATAAATACAGTTGTAGTCAGTTGTGACTCGGAATCGAATCGAGTTAACGCTATCCACTGGAGTTTAAGGTTAATCCACTGGAGTTAGGATTGAAATTTCAAATATCGAAATATCACCAAACAGGCAATTGCTTCGTTCAAATGCAGAAGAGTAGAAGCAATTTTCACCCGTCATACCTTGACGGGCGACTTTCTAGTATATTAAGATGCAACGATTACAAAAACAGGGGAAAGGGGTGGATTATAAAAGGAACATTTGGTAGATTTCAAAAAATTTCGTGAAATAGTCAAAAAAAATTGTTTATCAGCTTGTCAATATGTGTATGTGAACTTTTACTCTGCTCTGATCCGCAGGATTCATTTTAACATGAATTTGGCACTCGGGGGTCTTTTTTTTTCTTTTTTTTTAAGTGAAATTTATTATGCGAGGGTTTTCAGATTCTGATCCGTAACCTTTTTGTGTGACGGAAGTGACATAATTGTTTTTTAATTGTTACCAAAAACTGGAAAATAATAATAATAATATAAAGTTACGAGAATCATTCAATATTTAAAGAGACAAATTGGTGTGAGAAAAAGACTGTTGGTAGTGCAAGTTTGATACTTTTGGGATTTTAATTTGGCATAACTGGGATGAGCTCTAATCAGCTAATTGATCAACATTGCTATGCTTACCCTCAAACTTAATTTAAACGATGTCAGGTCTTCTTGAAAATTCCACATGATTGAGCAACGTTCTATACTTCGTTTTTTGATTACTGAAGGTGGAAAGTCAGCTAAGGTATCCTGTAGAATGACTAAAGTGTATGGTAAAAGTTGTTTGAATGGTGGACGTTTTTACCAGTTCCAATGTGGACGTGAATCAGTGTCTGGCCGTCCTTTTGGAATTTCAAATGCTTCACTTCAAATGTAATTATCCAGCAAGACAAAGCACGTCCTTTCGTTGCTCAATTAACCCGTAAAACCTTCGATAAAATGGTTTGGTTGATAGTGCTGCATGCCACGTATAACCCCAATTTAACACCAATTAACCACCCTTTTTTTTTTTTTTTTGAGCAATCACGATTGCTTATTGTTCTCATTTGACTGTTTTTGACGTTACACTGATTTTATTTCCCCTCCAGTACACTCTGCAGCATCATCGTCGACCGGCTCCTCACGATGCTGCTCCAATAGCGAAAACCGTCACCAGGTTGCGTCCATATCCTACACTTGCACGCATACATACATGCACGTACACACACACATACATACACCTACACACACACGTGCATACATACAGACACTTACACATACACACCACACACAACTACCCGCACACTCATGCCTGCACACAGACACAAACATGTATGCCTACACACACAAACACTCATACACACAACTACCTAGACACTCATACCTACACTCGTACACAAACACACATGCCTACACACATACACATGCCCCCTACACACAAACACACATACCCCCCACCCACACACATAAACACACACGCCTACATCCACACACACTCGTGTTCGCGAAAAACATAATTGGAATTAAAGAGGTCAAAATTCAAAATAATTTTTTTTTTTTTTTTTAATCCACTGAAGAAGGCATTAGAAGTTCCGGGATAACAGAGACGTCATGAAAATTGTGGGTATTTTGCTCCGACACCATGACAAAGAAATTTTTTGCAGACAGTACAGAAAATTTAGTAACCCATTGAAAACCGGTGCATAGATGTTGATGGGGATTATGTTGAAAAAGTCTTTTTTTCCGTGGAAATAAATGATTTTTTCTCCAGATCAGTTTGTTTCTTTAATTTTTGAATCACACTCATAAAACTAGAAAATCGCCCGTCAAGATATCACGGGTGAAAATTGCTTCTACATTTGAACGAAGCCATTGCCTGTTTGGTGATATTTTGATAGTTGAAATTGTGACTCCTACCCCCAGTGGATTAACCCTAAACTTCAGAAGGTAGCGTTCATTGTTGACCATTTTTTCCTTTCTTCATTCCCCTGAAGTGACACAGTCTTACCAGTAAAATAGCTAAGTTACCGGATCGAATTCAGCCTTGTCACTTTAAGACCTTTCCCTCCTTGCTAAACATTACCAAAACATATTGTAAAATTATCATGCCGTGGCGCCAGTTTCATTGTTGAAACTCGCGCGTTATGCGATCATTGGCTATTGCATATAAGAGGATAATTCATCTTTTTAATTTATTGATAAAAGCAATGAAAAATAATCTAACAATTATAAAATTATGTTTTTTATTAAATTTAACAAATTTATTTTAAAACTGATCCTAAGCAAGTGGGTGAATATACGCTGTTTGAATTTCAGCGGCATATAGAAACTTTTTAGGTAAAATAAATTACAGTGAAACCCCTCTATTACGGACACTAACGGGACAAACTTTTTTGTCCGTAAGAGAGGGGTGTCCGCTTTACAGAGGTTTTTTTAATTTAATTAACTTTAGTTATTTGTTTATGTTTTTTGAAATCTTAAATGAAATATGTGTGAATTCTACTCTTTCATATGCATAGATTTTTTTTAATTTACTAGTTTTTACCAACATATACATAATAAACAATTATTTTATCAGGTTAAATTCAAATATTACAGTTTTGCACACTCAAAGAGATTTAAATAACAGGTTCGCATAAAAATTACATACCTAATTTGTACTTTTAAAAAATTGTTCGATTGATGTCTGCTGATATGTTTTGATCGATGAAAGTCTTTCATTTTCGAAATGTATCTTAAGTTCTTGTACCAAGTCTAGTCCTTTAGGATCGTTGTGTTTAATTGAAAATTCCCTGAGTCCATCTAATACGCTTAAAGCTTCGTTAACATTTTTAATTGTTTTAACGTCTTCTTTTACGGACAGTTCATCTTCATCGTCATCCTCAACTGTAAGATCTTCGTTAATTTCGCGCACTATGCTTGCAATTTCTGTTTCGCTTTCTTCAGTGAAAACTTGGTCGTCGATGGGAGCATAGTCTTCAGCGGTCACATTTGTGAACCCTGCTTGTTGCATTAACGACTGCAAATCGGATCCATCATTGTCACAATCAACTTCGTTGTCAATTTCCTCTGTGGCAGATCCTTTTTTGAATCCAACGCGATTAAAGCAACTTACTATTGTTTCTTTTTTAACTTCCTTCCATGCGTGCTTAACCCAGCTGATTGCATCTAACACATCAATTGTTTTGGACAATTCGCTACTTGTTTTAGTTTCTTCCATTTTATTGATTAAATGCTTCATAACTAGTTGTCTGTATTGAATTTTAAATGCTTGAATTATCCCAGCATCCATAGGTTGGCATTTCGATGTTGTGTTTGCTGGCAAGAAGACTATTTCTATATTTTTCAAGTGAAAGTCTTTGGGATGGGAGGGCGCGTTGTCCATAAAAATAACAATATGCCTTTTTTCTCTCCCCAACTTCTTATCAAAAGTTACAAGCCAATCAGATATGACACTGGTTGTCATCCACGCTCTTCTATTTGAATACCAGTCTACAGGTAATTTTTTTATATCCAGTCCTTTAAAACACCGAGGTCTGGCTGCTTTTCCGATGACAACTGGTTTTAATTTTGTACCATCCATGCTGGCACCCAACAAAACTGTTAAGCGTTCTTTGGAGATTTTGCCACCAGAGCAGTTTTCTTTCCGTAAAGTTAAGGTTTTATCTGGCAGAGCTCTATAAAACAAACCGGTCTCATCAATGTTATAAATGTCACATGGCTCGTAATTTTCAATCAAACTAGGCACTTTCTCAAACCATTTCTCGCAAACGTCAGCATCCACATCCATGGATTCACCACATATTTTTTTAAAAACGATATCATGTCTCGTTCGAAAACGATCTAACCATCCATTGGAAGCTTTGAAATTTTCTATACCCATTTCAGTAGCTGCTTCTTTCGCCTTTTCTTGTAAAATAGGGCCAGAAATCGGAATATTTTTGCTTCTTGCGGACACAAACCATTTAAACACAATTTCATCCACTGCAAGGGCATTACTTTTAGGAAAATCTTTTTTCTTCTCTTGGTTTCCATTTATGAACCATTCTTTCTTAAACTTCTCTTTTCCTTTTAATATACAGCAAATTTGTGTGCGTCCCACACCAAACTTTTCAGCAATGTTCCGTATTCCAATTTTATTTTTTTCTGCGAAATCTATAACTTCAATTTTTTCTTTAAGAGAAAGAGTATGACGCTGACGATGAGTATTCAGAGCCATTTCAATGAGAACGATGAAACAACTGAATGCTTTTACCCTTAAGTTTACTTTATGATATTGCATTGGCTTTACTTTTACTCTCTATAAAATATTTTTGTTAGATGGCGCGTCAACTCGGCTCCACTTAGACACAACACGCCTGCTTGTTAGTCATCTGAAAAGGAACAAGGCAACGGGGGAGGGGGGGGGGTTATACAGACAGAAACTTGCAGAATAATCATTTTCTCTTTTCTTTTCTTTTATTTTTGACGATTTGATGATGTTTTTTGGAATGAAAAATGCATTTCGGTGTCAAGCTGAAAATTTTTTGCTACGCAGTAGATGCAAAGTAAAATTGCAAAGAAATATTTTTTTTATCTCTGTATAAGCTGGTCGACTTTGCATTAAATGAAGCCTTTCAATGGAGTAGCTATTTAATTCTCAAGTTTTAAATACTATCCGCAAAAAAGGATATATCAATGTAAATGACTTCGAAAAGGGTGTCCGTGTCCGTATTTGAGGGTGTCCGTACGAGAGAGGTTCCTTATACATTAGGTTTAATGTCTCTCTGCCGGGGAATTAAAAACTGTCCACATAAGAGGGGTGTCCGCATTAAAGGGGTGTCCGTTAGGAGGGGTTTCACTGTATATTATTGTTATCGTATGCTTAATAAATAAAGAATTCTTTCCTTTATTTGACCCACACAGTCTATTCTCGATAACTGTTTCATCTTAGCATTAATGTCTGAAAATAGTTATAAATGTGTACTCCCCTGACTTGCCTTTTTTTGTACTTTTTATCCAAACACGTTCATCGTTCCTTTTTAAATAACCTCGCATAATGTATTTGACCATAATCATACGCCTGAATAAACATCAAAACATTTTATTTAACACTAGTGGTACCCGCGCGGCTTTGCCCGTAATAGAAAAATTAAAAATTATCTTTTGGTTCGCCTGTATATTTACAAATAATATACGGTGAATGATACGTTATGATAATTTCGTATCTCGCAATTGGTTTGTGCCCATGTTACGGTTCCACGTTATGATAATTTCGTAATTTACTCGTTCATCTTATGATATTTTTGTTTTTAAAATTGGAATAGAAAAGGAACCACATCGAATTTTTGAAAAATTGCTTCGAGGTGCACACCCCCATGCTACAAACTAACTTTGAGCCAAATTTCATGACAATCGGCCGAACTGTCTAGGCGCTATGCGCGCCACAGAGATCCAGACATCCAGACATCCTCCGGACAGAGAGACTTTCAGCTTTACTATTAGTAAAGAAAACACATTGAAAAAAAATTTCTTAACATGCAAAAAAAAATAGTGATTTTTTAAGTCACGTAAGAATAATGTCACCCTGACCTGGCGAAATTGAAAGACCGAAATTCAACATTAAACTGCTGAGGGATCCCATTGACTGCGGATAATCCGCGTAATACAGAATAAAGTTAAAATCTCCCAAGTATATATTTGGGTATTTTGTGCATTTTAAACTGTTCAAATAATGCAGGACTTCAAAAATTTCTTTGATACAAGTCTTTTCATCAGTAAAAAATGAAATCACATTGCTTAAGCTCAGCCTTGATATTAGTTTGTTAACTTTTATCAGCAAAATTAACTTTATAGCTACTACCAGCTGCGTTGTCCGACTTTGTCCTTCTACCTTGAGAATAAAATTTTGCCAAGTGACATATATTCAACAATCAGGCTTAAATAAAAGAAAAAAAAGACATGCAAAATTTCCCTTCCATACAATGACGATAGATATTAAAATACCTTTAAGAAATTAAAATGCGAAAGATGGATTTTAAAAGCGTAACCATGGAAACACGAAATAAAAAAGTTCAAGAAATAAAATGCAAAATAAGGAAAGAAACAATGGATTCAATAAGCGTAACCGTGGAAACGCGAAAATAAACAACATAAAAACTTGAATAAAGATGACATTTTTCGAAATTGATTTAAAAACGCTTGTAATTTTTTTTTTCTTGGAAGATAGAAGCTTAGTTTTTCGACCGTAGGTCGAGATAAATCTGGAGTAATAAATTTCGCCTTTTTAATGGTGTCAAAAAGAAAATTGTGGGACAATTTCTTCACTTTTTGTTCATAGATTTGATGAAGAAGGTACTGCTTAAATTCCAGCTAAGCCTAAACAAATTCGAGCTAAAAATGCAAATAACTCCCGTCGCAATTAAGTTAGGGCATTGAAACAAATCGCGTAGAACTCGGAAAATTTTACTCTTTCCAACGATATATAATATTAATGTATGCAAGTAATTTTTTACCCCTGTATTCGGAAATTTATGTGAAAATTGCGCCTACATTGGAATAAAAAAAGAACTATTCATTGAAATTTTTTCTCTCTCGAACCGGTTTGCAAACCTTTTCAGAATTCAAAGGAACAAACTGAAAATTTCAGCGAAATCGGCTGGGTAGTTTTCGAGTTTTGCGAGTTCAAACACACGGACGCTTTTTGGAGACTTCATTTTATATACTAAGTAGAGATTATTTTTCATCGTTTTTTGGCTTCAATTAAAAAGCGGATTTTGATAATAGTTTAGTTTTCTAGCTGTTTATAATCTATTTTCTGCATTAAAGGGTACAGTTTTGTTGGAAGATGCCTTAGTCAGGTGCATAAAGAAAAGTGTGTGGCAGAGGGAAACCATGAGGGTGAAGTGACATTTCAGAATGCGAAAAAAAAAAAAAAGGAAAGATAAAAGTTTCACTTCTATCGTGTGTGTCTTTAAGACGCATTTTTCTTTATTAAAAAACTTAAAAAATTATATTAATTCTTGTGTACACTTCTTTCTTTTTGCTGTTGCTGCTTTAGGGCTTTCTCAACTCGTCCCGCTAAGCGAAAGCATGTTTTCCAAACATACCTGTTCAGTTATCAAAACAACATCTCGACAGTAATAGCGAACAAGCACGAATCAAGTGAATGTAGTTCCCCAGGATGTGGTTGATATTTTCATAGGGATCTTGAAGTTATTTTTGATGCATTTCTATTTCTGTGACCAGGCTTGTTGCTATGCTGTGACTTTATTCAACTGGCCAGAGGTTAAGTCAGCATTTTGTCGTTTTCTTTAAATTAATTGTATATTTCGGAAATAGATGCTCTTCATAATGCATTTTTTATTTTGGCTTTTTTTTTTTTTACTGCCTCCATGTTTGGTCAAAGTAACATTCTTATTCGGCAGTAGCCTTTTAAACAAAACAAGCTTCGAAACAAGATTTAAATTGCGTTGAAATAAATAATTATCCGCAAATATTTAAATATATCCGCTAAAAATTTAAAAGAAAAAAATCGTCATGTAAACGTAAGCAAATTATAAAAGCAAAATAATCCACCAAATAAGAAACAAGCTATTAAATAGTGTGAAACTTCCATATGTTTTTCCTTTTATCTCTAGAACGATGTAAACTACGGAAGGAGTTGTATTATCTCAAACCTTTCTCATCTGATAGCTGGACAAAAGACTGGAAATCGGTTACTCATCGTGACTTTACCTTTCGACGAGACTTGTGGTCCATAGACTTTCCTGAAAAAGATCCCAATTATGGACCAACTGAATACGTTTGCGAAAAATGGTGCGAAAGGCAACATGATTGTCCTACTAGTGGTATGTATAGACAAAATTAAAACGTCCATCAGAATAATTTATTCACAGTTCACAGTTTGTTAGGCGCGAGAAGTTTTCTCTATATTTTAAAAAAAGTAATGTCAAAGAAATTGTGAAAGGAAGTTTGTGGCAGACCTGCGTCCAGAAGACCCCATAGCACCTACAGCCTCGAAATTTGTTACGAAATTGCTTCGAAAATCTCACGTAAATTGCCTCTGAAAGGGATAAAAGATTTTTCCATACCCCTTAACATTCTATGTCGTTCAAAAGCGATTTTTTCTGCATGAAATAAAGCTTGTTCCAACTTTCTCAATTAGTTAGAACAGCAGGTATAAGGGTTTCTTCTATTTTGATGGAAAATCCTAGGTTCATCTCAATTTAAGCCCTTAGTTAAAGAGCAAAATAAATTACTAGAGACCACGAATTTGAAAGCAACGTTTCAAGCGTACAAAAATGCCGTTTTGCGACGCTCTTGCCCTTTAGCAGCTGTAGCTCTGAAAGTTAGTACAAGTTAGTTTACAACCCTGAAAAGGGGTGCATATTGTTCCAAACGGAACTCGTTTCCAAAACGGAACGAAACAGAAATGCTTAACGCAGCAAACTCTGTGGTGGAAAGGAACTCGCTTGCGCATATCGCGACTAGTTTTATAATTACAAATATGATCACGAACTTTACGTTTATATGTTCGCCACATTTTCATATAAGTCAGCTTCAAAATAAATGTTTTGAAAGTTTGTGTTTCTAAAATTAGATATTAAAATTCGAAAGAGTTAAAGCAAAAAGGGTAAAGAATAAATATAAACACTACCACAGAGATATTTTTTAAAAAATTGATAGCGAAGAATGAGCGATAAGAGCTTTTTAAAAGCATCATCAGGTAAGATAGAGAACTCTAATTTGGGAAAAACCACAAAGAAAGAAAACGCAAAGCACTATCCCTGTATTTTTTTTTCTCCCAGAAAGTACTGATTTTTGTAGGTTATTGCTTTTCACTATGCCCAAAATATGAAGAAAAATGTAAGAAATTTGCGAAAATTCGAAATTTTGGTTTTTACAGATTTGAAGGCGTACTAAACCCCAATATAGCAATCTTAGAAAAATATCTGTCTGGATGCCTGTGTGTATATTAACATATTTTTGCACGCTCCAACTCAAAACACAATGCATGGAATCAAATGAACCCAATGAAAACGCGAGTTGATTAGATTTTGCACCAAGCATTTCGACAGATGTAGTAAATCAAACGTTTTCTTCACTAAACGCGACTGTTGATGTCTCATGTCGCAGAGGAAGCACTTAACAGTTGTATCTCTAAAATTAATACAAGACTTCTAACAAATCTTAGCTTGCAGGTAAAACTCAACAAAAAAAAAGTGATTTTAAAAAGTGACGATTTTTGGCTCTAATTCCTGAATGTGGGCTGTAATCCTACTTTTTTTTTTCTTCTCTTTTTTCCAAAAAAAAAGCTTTGGTGCTATTGTTCTGAAAATATTGCAAGTATTCAATAAAAAAATGTTACAGATGAACTCTAGATGGTATTAAGTGTTGTTACTGTTTAGGTTTTCGCTCCTGGTGTCCCAAAGGGAATAGTGTCCTTTGATCATTTTTAACCGATTGAGAATTTACACAAAGGATATAAAAGAACCTTTCAGAACGTTGCAATGTATCATTTAGTTATTACTAAATACTATGTAATATCTTGGGCATTTCGTTATAAAGATTTTATGAAGCACCTATTGTATTTGAATGATAGGGACCTTTATTTAAAAAAAAAACGTAAACCATATTTCCATCTTGAAATATTTCCAAATTTTGTAATCTCTCAATTATTAGTACCTACATTCTACATCAATAACTTTTCTTTGTAGTCACAAAACGGTGTGCTAAAATGCCTCCTGCTGAACAGATGTACAGAAGAAATTACGCTGCGCCAAGAGAATGCACCAGCATTCACGAACAAGATTATACTTGGGATGAGGACTACAGAACTCGAGGGCCGTTCCCAGGATGGTGTCTAAGAGGTAAAATCTCCAATGAACAAAGAATCGATTCATGGTTGCTGAAGATCTTAGTTTTCTCCATGTCCAGAACGTGTAGAACATTTTTGACACGGTTGAGATGCTAGAAATATTCTTCAATAGCTTTTGAAAATGTACAGCTCTCTATAAATATATGTGTGTGGACGACTAAGGTAGACACACCGGTAGAGGCTGGTGCTTCAGAGTGCTTCAGCACTCAGCAGTGGCGACTTCAAGGTTTATGTTTGAAAAAATAGGATTCCAGGTTTTCCAAATACCTCCTGCACGCTTGATGCACTTTTGAATCCATTGCGAGACCTGGAATCCTATTTTTTCAGATATAAACCTTGAAGTGGCCACTACCGGTGTGTTTACCTTAAATGATTTTTAAAAAAATTTCCCGCAGTGAAGAATCTATTAAAATGTGGATAGTGAAATGTGCAAAAAAACAGTTCATTCCAAATCAGGATTGATAGTATGCATCAAAGTGTGAGGATGGGACGATGTAAATAATAAAGAAAAACTTTAATCTGACTCAGAAAATAACGAAAGAAATCGAAAGGAATTATGAATAAAAATGCACTAGGAAGAGAGCGTCTGCTAATTATTTTCTGGCCCTAATCACTCAAAAGAGGAAGGGAGGCAACCAAACATTTTTCTCTGTAATCCTGAATACTTCTGGTACCAAACCTTATCTTATCTGATGATCGCATCTCATATTAGGATGAATTTCGTGGGTCCTTATAGATTCAAAATTTAAATAAATTTGAATTCTTTTTCGGATAAGATGAGAAAATACGGAAAAATATGGAAAATTTTTAACAAAATTTGTTATTATCATTACTACAGGCATAGTTTATCAATGCGAAGTTACCATATGTCTTTTAAACACCAATTTATAATCATTTGACTTCAAATTTGCAACAACCATTCTTAATGTCAAGTGAATATGATCGATTGTTTTGTTTGCAGAACTCGATTCGTAACGCCAAATGTAATGGATCCGCTTCGCTAATCACATATGGCCGGCGGGTCGTAGGTTGGGTACCACTGATGAATACAACGCTTCACAAAGTAGTGCAAGGATTTTTCATATATATATATATATATATATATATATATATATATATATATATATATATATATATATATATTGATAGATAGATAGATAGATACTACTGGTACCCGCACGGCTTTGCCCGTAGTTGAAAATTAAAAGCTCATTCGGTTCGCCTGTATATTTACAAATAATGGATGACGAATTTCTCTTCAATTGGCTATGTTCATTCGCTCTCCCATTCCACGTCATGATAATTTCGTAATTTACTCGTCCATGGTATGATATTTTTGCTCCGGAAATTTGCTAATAGAAAAAGAATAAAATCGAATTTTCGAAACATCGCTTCGAGGTGCACACCGCCATGCTACAAACTAACTTTGTGCCAAATTTCATGAAAATCGGCCGAACGGTCTAGGCGCTATGCGCGTCACAGAGATCCAGACATCCAGACAGAGAGACTTTCAGCTTTATTATTAGTAAAGAAGATCTATATAAATATATATATATATATATATATATATATATATATATATATATATATATATATATATATATATATATATATATATATATATATATATATATATATATATATATATTAGGGTGGTCCTTATTTATATGGGAAATTTTTTTTTTCGGAATTCAAGAAGTGACGCCCCCTAGTTTTGTGACACTATAACAAAAAGTAACGTGTGCAAAATTTGAACTCGATCAGTCAATCATAACACGTGCCCCTAGGCCGTTGAACTTTAGCACTTTTGATAATTTTCACACAAATCTTCCGAGTTTTTACTTCAGACCCAGTACATCGTTTCTCCTAGGTTTGCAAAATATTTTTATAGTGAGGTAGCACTAAAATTAACCTTCTTAATTACTTTATATCATCTAAAGATTTTACTTTGAATAAGAATGAAATAATGCTTTAGAAACTTTCATTAATCGTACGCTTTTCTCAATGTAGATCGATAGTGTGTATTTTTTTCCGATAGTCTTGGACGGTCTGTAAAATAAATTTCTTTGTGACTCATATTTGGTAAATTAGTTGCGAAATTCTTCGATTAATATTGTGCTCCTCTTTCAGTTGTATCATTCACAATTTTCAGTATTTTAGCAATCTCTGTTCCCTTTAAATAGCTTAAACATTTTGCCGTGAATCAGGATCAAATAGGAAAAAATCTTTTAGTATTTGCAACTTATCAACCTTTTTTTTTTTTTTTTTTTTTTTTTTTATGACTCGTAATTGATTCTATAAAGAAGAAGATCTTTACTAAGAAAGTATTCTAAATCATCTACTGTTATCTGAAATTTGTTAAACAGTCATCAGACACGTCTTCCTTATCACAAGCATTTTTTGGACTAGTCTTTTCCTATCTTCAAAGTTAATTCCTTTATCCAATACGGACAAAGCTACTAGTTTATCCCCTAAATACCATGTGATTTATGAATTTTCCAATCACTACTTCTGCTGCATGTTTGTCGTCATTTTGTACGCTGCTAGTTTTTCAGACATATTATATTATTCAAAGGAGCCTCGATTGGGTTGCTGCGAAAAACCGTATCTTCATACAGCATTTAATTGTAAAACAGCTTTGTAAAACAGCATTGAAGGGCTTTCTTTTCATGTAAGGTCAAGTTAAATTTTTTCGTAAATTTTCAAACAAAAATTCCTTTTGCCACCCATGTGGCTCAGGGATAAGCTCCAGGTTGTCGAAAACATATCCCTGTCGGAGGAAATTCACCAGGAAATATTATTACAAGTTATGAGAATTCTCAGTAATCTTTCTCAATTCCGCGTTTTACGAACAATATTATGTCATCCACTTCGTCTTTTAGAAGTTAAGTGGTATGTATACTTGATTGAAATGTTATAAGTTTGAATGATGGAGACCTTTCCACAAAATTTTGAAGCGCTTAAATGATTGAATATCTGATCTAGAACTAAGAAAGGCAAGAACTTCTTTAAGGACACACTCTGCAGTAAAATTTCAAGTGCATGATGATGGCAATCCAAATGTAATATATCACCGTTCAGTTTTTGTTCTAAAAAATTGCATGCACAATTTATACGGTTGGTATTGCAAGCCGTTGTATCAAACACTACAGCTAGAACAGTTAGCAATAAAGAGCTATCATCTAAGATGTCATATACAACTGAAGAAATATCTGAGGAATTCCGAGTAGCTATTCAATATTAGGACCTGAAGCTATCACGGTAATCCTGTCGGCGATCTTTTTCCAGTTGCATCTGGATGTAGCTTTGTATCCCACTGAATGACTACAAAATCTAAATTTAAATTCATGAAATTTAATTTTACCTCTCGAAGATTTTCTTTTGCTCTCTTAAGGAATGTACGATTGATCACTAGGTTATTTGGATTTAAATGTACTGAACCTACATAGGCTGTAAATAAATGAACAACATCTTTATCCCTAATATGGCATTTGTCTAACAGTGATGAAAGGCGAGCATATATCAATAGTTGTCAAGCTTTTTTGCATTGTGGTAGACCAGCTGTAGAAAACAGAAGTTCAACAGGTTAGGATAAATACCCATTTCGGTTTCTAAATCTTGTGAATCGCAAGAAATTGATGATAATAAAGGACTATGTAAATAGAAGAAAATTAATTTAAAGTATAGATTTCTACATTGTTCTGATCTAGATATTTTTTTTAATTTATATTTTAGTTATGAAAAATACAGTATATTTTTATGTTAGCAGTAATCGAGGATTTTTCGAAATTTACATTTTTAAAAATTAAAAATTGCATAAGCATTTAGGTATGTTTATAACTAAAGAACAGCGAAATAAAATATAATTGCAGTTACTTATATTTATAGCATTGACACCTTGCTACTCTGTTTGACACACCTATTACATACACCGGGAATTTTGTAAATCAAAACCCCCAAAGCCTGGAGGAGGCAATTTGTTGTTGTCAAAAATCGTTCATTAATGGCCTACGTCATTCATTAATGGCCTATAGAATCCCTTGTGTCCATCTTGATGGGAAGAAACGTTCTTCTGCCGCTTGGTTGGAAGAAGCGCAGAATAGCGGTACGCTTGACCCAAGGCCATTGGTGTACATTTTATTCTCTGTAACATGTTCAATTTTACAGAATGAAAGTGAGAGAATGGTCGATCGGGGAAGTAGCAGCACCTACTGAGGTTCAAAATTACTTTAAATATAAAACGTTCGAATATTTTAACATAAAAATGAGAAAAGTCACAATTTTTTCTTCGAAACTCAAAGAAGGGGGCCCTAGGGGCACGTGTTAATATTCATGGATTGACTTTAAATTTTGCAAGGGTCATTTATTCGTACAATGGAACAAATAGAGGGGGCGTCGCGTAAAATATCTGCAATTTCAAAAATAAGGACGACCCATATATATATATATATATATATATATATATATATATATATATATATATATATATATATATATATATATATATATATATATATATATATATATATATATATATATATATATATATATATATATATATATATCTTCGATAGAAAATAGTGCCAGTTATTCATTTGATATAAACGCACGTGATCTAATTGCAAAATTATGTCGTTAAAAACGAAATAAAACTCAACACTTTCAACCGCGCTTTATGTTATAGATTTTAGTTTTTATTAACTTCAGAGCACATTAACTAAGTGGAATACAGCGTAAAGATTTTGTTGTGAGCAGTCGCATCTTTTTTTTTTTTTTTTTTTTTTTTTCAAAGCGTATTTGTATTTGGTATCAAAGTAAGAAATTCTGTTCTAACGTAAAGGCAAATCGTGTCTTTAACTGAACAACATTATTAACATGCCCGTAATAAAATGGTTTTGTAAAGAAAACTTTGCTTTTAAACGTTCATTCAATACAACAAAACTAAAAGAGATAAATATCTGAAGTCTTGAGTTTCGGATATGGGATGTCATCGTAGGCTTTCATATTGTAATAAATTTTACAAGTGAATTCAAATTTTAAGGGATGAACAGAAACTTTCCACCAACAAATACCCTTATGCGCAATTGACAGACGGCTTAGCGAAATATGGCTCAGAACCAAAATGAGATATATACAAGCGTGAATTTTAAACTCCGAGTCTGCCTGAATGCAACAGCACGTGTAGAAGAGAAAGTTTAAAATCTGCAAAAGGAATGACATTATCTTGCCACATATACATAATTTTAATTCGAAGAACTCATAACTTACCACAGGTCTTAGAAATTAAAGTTTTGTGACAGAGAAATCACAGATATTTAATTTCCCAAATCAGAGAATAACCAGAAGGCATTGCGTTTCATTGCAACTTGTTCTAAACTACTGTTCCAATGCATTAAAATGTAACTGTACTTGAATGTGACAAATGTATGCATTGGATTTCATTCACATATGGCGATTAATACGATCCTTGACGTTTCAAAATTTACTACGGATGTTATTAATAATTTCTAAAGTGCACAGAAGGAATATCAGTAATTGAATTTCCATCTGGAATCTAAATAATGTCACAGTAATGAAGTAGAAAAGGTTAAAACGTCTTTAGACAAAATTTGAAATTATGATTCGGCAATAATATTAAGAGTAAAACATGAAAGATAAAATTCATTCTTGTTACTGGTTTTGAGGCCCATTTTAAACAATATTTGTTAAGAACAAAAATATATACCTGCTCAGACATTACATGTCATTATTTCTCCTTCAATGCACAGTGAGAAATCGACCTGAATTAAAATGAACTTTCTTTCCTATATACCAATATAGATATTGTAATACTAGAAAATTGCCCTTTAATGTATGACGGGTGAAAATTGCTTCTACATTTGAACGAAGCAATTGCCTGTTTGGTGATATTTGCTAGTTGAAATCTCAACTCTAACTCCAGTGGATTAACCCTAAACGTCTGTAGATAGCGTTCATTGTTGACCACTTTTTCGTTTCTTCATTCCCCTGAAATGGCAGTCTTACCAGTAAAACAGTTAAGTTACCGGATCGAGTTCAGCTTTGTCACAGCCAGTTGTCTTTCCCTGCAGGTCAAACATTGCCAAAACATATTGTCAAAATATCATGCTGTGGTGCGAGTTTAATTGTTGATGACGTCAGGAGTGTTACTCGATCATTGGCTATTGTATATATATGAGGATGACTTCAGCCTTTTGTTTTCCTACATACAGTCGAGTCTGGATCACTCGATGGCTCTTAACGAATATTCCTTTACCTCAAAGTTTTCTTTCGGTCCGAAACCATTAGAAAGCTGCAGGAACTTCCCATAGCTCGAACTACTAATAACTCGAAGGTTTTTGCTGGTCCCTTGGGACTTCGAACTATCGAGATTTGACTGTGATATAATTTTAAAAATACACATATTTTGCTTTTCAGGTGACCCGCCGCGTTTTGAAGACGAAGATAGAGGATAAATTCTATTTAAACCGATGAAGTTCTATTCATTTTATGCGAAAACTATATCATCGAACTCAAGTTACTTTCAGCTTTTCACACCTATTCAACTTCAGCAGTTAACAGAAAAAAAAAAAGTCTTCTGCCTTAATTGTAGAAATAACTTTTTGTCGGGGAGGAGGGGGATTCGTTTCATACATCATTAAAAATTTCAACTTTTTAAAAATGTATTTTAATGTTAATTCAAAAAAATAAAGTGATTAAAAATTTATTTTAAAGAAGAATAATAATTGATTCAAACATGAAAGTGTATTCTCCTTAATTCGGGGACATAGAATTTAACGAGGGAAAAACTTTTTCCATTAGTTGCATTTTGTGAAAGCGGCAATTAAGAGTGAGATGTAATCATTTTTAAACTTTAAAATCACACAAATGAATTTTTTTTTAAGTAAAACTTTTAAAATTGACCAGCCAGTAATAATCAAAACACATTTTTCAGCGTGATTCCTTGTATTTTATATTCAATCGAATTCTTCAGTTTCACTTCACCATGCCTTTACTGAAAGTAAGAGAAAAGTATTTACGTCAGAAAATTAAATATGATTGTATCAACTTTTTTGCTATACTATTTGCTTGATCTATCTGATTTGCTAAGGATACCTATTTTAGGCTCTTCATTGCCCACAGAAATAATTCGTCACTAAGAAGACGAATGGGCCTATCTCAAAAAAAATCGAAAAATGAGTTCTGACCACCACAGAAATGTCCGAAATCGATTTTATGCTATGACCAATGCTCGTAACTCTACAATAAATAGTAAAGAAGTTAGTCCCTCACACTGGCGGCGGTTCTCAAACGATGCAGTAAACTGGAAATCTTTAAATCGGTTTTCTGCAAAATGCTTAAAAGTGATATAATCCCACTCGTCTTTTTAGCGACGAATTTTATATTGTAGTTTTCATTGCTTTTTTTTTCAATGGCTAAAAGCAAAATCAGATAAAAAGCAAATTAGATCTTCATCAGAAAGCATTAGAAAACACAGCATGTTCCAAAAATAACGGTACATTTCCATACAAACACTGATTAAAACTCTAAATTATCGGTCGTCTGTCACGTAGCCAGTCACCTCGTCGGTCAGCTCGTAGGTGAACTGGCGACCATTTCATTAAAAATGTTTTCCCAGAAATCAAGTCTTTGGCGATCAAGTGTTTCTTTATTTTTGTTAAAAATCATATCGTATATCATGCTACGACATTACGCTGATGATCCTGAGGCACTCAGAGCATCAGTAGACTCCATCTTGGCAACGTAATTCGGAGCAAACTCCCTTCAGGCTACTTATTTTTTACGCTGAATATATTTAAAAACTAGTATATTGTGGCCATCACGAAAATTTCTTCTATATTTTTCTTCTTTTTTTTTAATGATCCTTCCCCATGCTTGACGAGGAAGCAATATTCCTAACAAAGACAAAATTACACATGCAAAAACTTGACGACCATCCCAATGTCTGAATTATTGCAAAACCAAAGCAAAGAGCGAAAATTGAAAGTTATTTTAAAAGCCTTGCTTGAATTAAGTACAAATATTTTATTTGTTAACAAACATAAGATGGCAACAGTTAAACATTTCAAATCATTGAGATAATATTTCCGATCATTTCCATTCAATTAAAATCATGAGAAATACGCAGACGACAATCTATTACGATTTATCTTTCTTATTGTTGCATTAATAAAGCTATTTTTATTCGCAAAAAAAAAAAAAAAAGAAAGAAAAAAATCAACACTTCTTGGAGCGATTGGCGTCAAAATTGAACCAAAGCTATTTTACATATGGATTCACATGTATTCCAAATTTCAACCAGAACGTAGCATTACTTCTTGAGATAGGGCACTCACAATGGAAAAAAAGAACCGGCGAGTGCGCTACCCCCTTTTTAGCTGTTGACACCAAAATAAAATTAGCCCTTATACCCACTAAGGGCTACTTGCCAATAAATTTTTCTTTCATTCCGTTCATTATTTCTTGAGATACAGCAGTCATAATTGACGACAAAAAACGTTCTATAGCTCAACCCCCGTTTGAGTTATTGACACCAAAACTGAATCAGCACCTGTTACTTTTAATGGCAACATATGAACCAAATTTTGTTTGATTCCGCCAGTTACTTCCTGAGGAATAGCAAGCATGCGTAACTCAAAAAACGTCCCATTGCTCCACCCCCCTTGGAGGAATTCGCGCCAAAAACCAATGGGCACAAGTTCATATAGGGGCACATATGTGTACCAACTTTCGTTCGATTTCACGTGGTAGTTTTTGCTGTAGAGCGGCCACAAAAAACTGGTCACACACAGACATGACACACACACATACACACACAGACAGACAGACATTTTCCAAAAATAGTCGAAATGGACTCAGCACACCTCAAAACGTTTGAATCCGTCAAAATTTGAAATTCGAAAATTTGCACGAATCCAATACTTTCTTCTATATATTAGATATAGAAGAAAGTAAAAATGGTTACCAAGAGTCAAAAGTGGCTACCATTGTTTAGAATTCTAGTAGCCAGTGGCTACTTTTCAGAATTCCCAGTCTAGAGCACTTACGTACTGATTTCTTTCACAAGTGCTTGAAAAACGCTCTCCTTAGAAGAAAGAATAATTGTTTCCAGAAAAGTAAGGGGTAAAAGATATAAAGATGTACGCCCCGGTTACAGCGACAATGTGGAACACAACGAATCCCCTAAACTAATACTCTTTGACTTGTTTTCTTATGGTTACATCAACTACCTTGTGTACAGTGTTAATGTCACAAGTCTGCATCAGCTGCATGCAAGAACTGTGGAAGCAGTCAACAGCATCACAGCTGATCAACTAAAGGATGATTTCCGCTCCATGGTTAAACCTTGGTCGTTGTGCGTTGACCTGCATGGTAAACATGTGGAACTTTATTAAATCATTACGCATGTGTGTCCTTCATTATACAAACTTATCATGAAAATGGATCGTTATTTTTGGAGCAACCTGTAAATAAAAAAATGATTTCATCCACGAATATACAGTTTGTGGGGGCAACTGTTGAATGAGGAAGGGACTGTTTTCGACATTTATATTCCTTGTTCAACGGATGTTTTCGTTTCTTTCATTAAACATACTTCCTTGATTTAAGCGTTATTTTTGGGTGACCTTCGAGTTAAATAAAACTAATTTCATACGCTAATGTACGCTGCCTGAGGGGGCAACTGTTGCATGAGGAAGTGACTATTTTATGCCTCTTAATAAGACATGATCTCTTGAACTTGGTCAAAATCTCTAGACCAAGGACAACTACAGTTTGAAAATGTAACTGGTATTTTATCTAGTGGGATTGGGATTCTTGTGCCGAAAGAGTCTAATAGACTGTGCTGTGCCAAATTATTGACAAAAGTTGGTCTTTGGTAACATAAAAATAAAAAAGTAGATTTTTTTTCTAGAAAACAAGTAGTAAGAGTGATAATACATTCGAAAAATTTAGAAAATTACTTAAATTGTACTAACATACAATATTTTAATCCTTTATGGACATGATGTCCATAAAGGATATCACACTTCGTTTTCGTCATCTTTGACCAACCTGCTTTATCAGAAAGTGTCACTCTTCAATTTGCCCCCTACTTGTCGTATGTCACGCTATAATACGCAAATATATTGTTATAAAAATGCGTAAAGTCTTCTTGTTACCCCCACCCTATCCCTTGAAACAATATCTCAATTTCACAAATCTCCCCTCTCAAAGCGTGACATCGTTTATGGACGACCCCACAGGGAAAATATCACGGATAAAAATAAATGGCGAGGAAATTTAAAAAAAAAATCCATTTCCGATCTTTGGATTATGTGGGTACGTTTTTATGATTGCTTAACATCAAATGTTTTCGAAGTTTGGCTATCACTTTGTTCGATTCCGATAACATTCCCCAACACGATCTCCAACCAAAACATCACCTCTTTAGAGCCTAAATGTTTACCCGAAGAACCTCATGAAAGTCGGGAATGAACGAATGCCATTCTTTCCAACAAGCATTTCTTTCTTTCGAAAATTCCCTCTCAATATCCGCTACGAAAATAAACATCCAATCCTTCTCCACGCGAGAAACCCAACGTGATACGAAACCCCTCTATGCGTAGGAGTCAGAAAAGTGGAACCATTAGCATGTTGTGTGTGACTGTCACACGACTTTTTCCCGTTGAGAAAGAGAGTGAGGAAGAGTTGGCTGGCAGAAGGTGAATGTGTAGCGTGGAAGGAAGAAGTCCTCCAAGTGGGGAGGTGTGCTGAAGGAATAAAAAAAAATCCCGAAACAAAGGGACAAATTAATGGCAATGGTGAACAGCAGATTAGCTGGCAGTCTTCGTTGCTTCCTCATTGTTGTCTTTGTTGGGCTGACAGTTGCGCTGCCGAAAGTCATCCAGATTGGTGAGTTATGCAACATCGTTTGGCTTTCCTTGCCTCTCATTAATCTATTTGATTTGCGAAATGATGGTCATTACGGGACTGTTGTCCCATTTCACAGGTAGTGAGCTTGACTGAATCATGCTTTTAAGGACAATAAATGCGCAATCCAGAGGTTCTCATTGGGATTCATTTTT
Organism: Uloborus diversus; assembly: GCF_026930045.1. Classification (NCBI taxonomy): domain Eukaryota; kingdom Metazoa; phylum Arthropoda; class Arachnida; order Araneae; family Uloboridae; genus Uloborus; species Uloborus diversus. Next base: position 93,982,829 of record NC_072731.1, on the reverse strand, counting down.
GAGAAACCAAACTTAAGACGATTCACTTCATGTCCTACGCGGTGAATGCTTTCAGAAATACTCGATTTTTCACTTATTTGTAATTGCAAAGTGGACGTATGAAATATTCTTCATTTAAAATTTGTGTTCTATTAAATACAATGCTTTGCAGATGAAAAATATAGTTTTAATCAATGAGCAATCAGAGATATATTTAAAACATAACGAGTTAAATTTCTTTAAGGTAGACCCAATTGCTTTTTGTTTCATTAAGTGCATTCTACGTTTAAATAATGCAATTTTACCGTATTTCGAATTATAATAACAGTAAAACATAACATAAAAAACAAAGAGAAAAAAATCAAGCTTGAAGAACTCATGATTTTTACAAATTTTACTACATTTTACAGGTAAACCGAAATATTTTACCGCTTCATAATATTTTTCTTCGGCTTCTTTCTTTTCTCTCCAAACTATTTTCGACTATAGTAAGCCTACAAAAAAAAAATGCAAGTAACTTGAAGAAATCTCTAATTTTAATCATGCAAAATAGGCTTTAAGCACGTTCTCAATTCAAAGACAATTTTTACAATCCAGTGGAAAATTTTCGCAACGACCCGTAATGGAAAATTTGATATTTTATCTGCATAGGAACGCAAACTGATGCTCGAACAAACACTCGTGTACTGTTTTGTGGCAAAGTGACGAAGGGATATTATGTGTGCTTGTATAAAATTTCCTGTGCTACCTTGCTTGTCAAGCAAGCTTGCCTGTATGCAGCTAGAGTACTAGGCTGAATTGAGGAATATGAATTTAACGTAAGAATATTTTAGCGACTGCGAATTATGTAAAGTAAAAATCACAATTGTTTCACTGTCAACCCAAATAACAGAAACAATGTTGTTTAAACTACTATCCCCCCCCCCTTTCTTTCTCTCTCTCTCTCTCTCTCTTTTTTTTTTCGCCGTAATCAAGATTGCCCTATGTTTTTATTTTCCTTTATTTTTCGCAGATCTATTTATTTTGTGATTAATAGATAGCGAGTCCCGTGAAATATGCTAACGTATGAATGTTTGTATCATCTATAATATCCAGGATTTAAAGGTGAACAAGCATTTAAAAGAAAAAAAAATTATTTTTTTTTTTTCAAGGAACTTATTTAGTCTTGCCCCATCTCTATAGGACTGTATTTTACATAGCTATTAACTAAAAGAAAAAATTACGTTGCAAATTTTGTATAAAAACATACTGGTACATTAAAAATTTTAAGACTAATCGAATGAGTAAATTTTCCTGCGTTTGATAGATTTTGTTCGGAACTTCTAAGTTAGTAAGAATTGGAGTTACAGGACACAAAAGCCAAATCTAGTTATCTATTTATTATTTTTTCTTGCGAACAGTAACTTTTATTTTCATAAAAAAATAACAGCAAAGAAAAGGGCTATAAATTAAAATTTTTGAAAAAGGCTGAAAAGTTAAAGGCTCCTAAAAAAGAAAGAATGGTTTTAAAAAAGCAAAATATGTATTAATATTGCTACAAATTCTGTAAATAGTAATTATTTTTATGATTAATTTGTTGTAGTCTAGCTAAATTTGGCGTTTATTCCATTATCTTTCATCTAAAATTGTCTTAGTAACGTAACTGTAAATAGTTTCTTCTAATGTACATGCAACCCCCTAACATTCGACTGAAATATAGTCCCCCCATTTCTGAATGATAGGAATTGTGAATGGAATAAAAAGAAAATATGAGAAGGTGGTAGAATCGTGTGGGATTTTCTAGAATATTTGAGAGGTCTCTTTCTAGGTTTATAAATAGCCATGCCGCGTGTTCAAAGTCAGACCGATCTGAGCCGTTGGGCTGATAGCATGTATTTAGCTGTGTGTGTATTAGCCTTTGTGCAGTGTTTTTGCGTATTTGCACACATCAGCTCGTTTTTTTAGTGAAAACCCAGTTTTAAAATTCGTTAAAAAATACTTTACTAAGATATGTATTGAGAGTAGTGATGTGGATCGTGTAAATACCCAGCGGGTAGGTAAATATTTTTTGGGTATTTACCCAGGTATTTATCCAAGGCCTGGGTAGGTTATTTTACAAAAAAAAAAATGCAAAAAGTGAATGGGATTTTTTTTTAAATCTAAATATGAAATAATTAGTAAAACTGATACATACATATGTATTACACAGTTTATAATATTTTTTATTGAAAGATTTGATGAAATTATGAAAGAAAAATATCGTGAAACAAAGAATCTTTCTTTTCAATGTCATAATTGGAGAAGTATAAGCAATTCAATGATGAACTTCAGAATTTCAAAATCAAAATCTAGGTTAGTCATATCCAAAATGAAAAAAAAAAAGGAAGCATGAGAGATGTTTGGAAGAATAAACTGAGAAGTTATAAACACTGTGATGTTATTTATTTATTTTATTGCTGTTTAAGTGATAACAGTTTTCACATTAATAAGCAGAAAAATCATATTGTTTTCTGTTGCCTTGCTCATTTGCATTTGCTCCCCGGTACTTCATGATGAAGACTTGTTCAAACTATTTTTAATACACGCAATTAGTGATGTAGGATGGGAAGGTAAATATTTTTTGGGGTATTAATCCGAAGGCAGGGTAAATCCCCTAGTAATTGCGCACTTTACAAAAAAAAATTTGGATGGTATCAAAAGGTGATGATTTTCTTTTTAAAACATAAACCGTAAAATGAAAGATTAAAAATATAAAAATTTATGTATTATAATTTTTTAATTAAAGGCTTAGTGAAATCTTATCAAAAAAACTGTCAGACTTTAGAATAAACTATTCTAAAACTTACATGGGATATTTGCCCTTTTTTTTGTAACAAGTTAAGCTTTTCACTTTTTGTAGAATAGCTTTTTATATCTGAAATTTGGCTATCAACATTAAGTAGGCTTATCCAACACATTTAATATGAATATCATATTAGATTGCTAAGTTGTTTCACACAATAATTCTTTAAATATGTGGTCAAAATACAATTTTTGGACAAAAATTTATTGTTTCGTATATGGTTGGTTATATATACATAGTGAAATGCATACAGAAAAGTATTAAAGTTGAGTATAAACTTTTGAAATTAATACCCGGGTAAATACCCATATTGGGTATATACCCAGGTATATACCCTGGGTATTTACCCCAAAAAATAAATACCCGGGTATTTTTCATCACTATTTGGGAGTCAATAAATTAAAAATGGCACAAGATTCAACTCCTGTGTAGTTCAATCTCCACTTATTCATAAAAATTATAGATATATAGGGGCCCCAAATATGCATTTACCTGACCCCAAACCTATAAATCTGCCATTGGTCCTCCGTACCTATCACCACGGTAGTTTTACTAGTTTTTAAGAAGCCCTAAAGAAACCTTTTTTTTAAAGCCTGACCAGAGACTAAGCAAAACCATCCCACTATCCTCAGAGTTTGGTTTGGGATGGAACCTTCAACCGTAGCATACTGTTTAACAATGTACCGAAAGCAACATTTCGAAAATAAAATAAGACCTATTTATGGAAACATAATTTTTCCTCGAAATTTTTGCAACATCTTTGTAACTGTCCCTGCAACAAATTACATCGAGATGAAGAACGAAATTAATTCATTGTAAAACTGATAATAGTTATACATTTTTGCTTCATGTCGAAATATTGAGTACGTCTAGCAGAAGCAGAATAATCCAAGAACTAAATTTGTTTCTTGGGTACGCATAGGCTGGAAAGATTGTATTGCATTGATAAGTTGTTAGGAGCGGAAGAAGTTTTGAGATAAGCTTTGTTACCCAAGAACGGTATTCATTTTCAACATTAAACCGAAATTTATTGAGTAAAACTCAATCAGAAAATTGGTTTCCAGCAGATGAACTCTGAAGTGCGATTATGATTCATTCTCGGGCTTGGACAGTACTATAGGTTTCTCAAATAAACAGGAATGGTTTTTAACATCACGAAATAGTAGCTATATTCCGTTTTCTTTATAGAGATTGTTTCTGGCAGAAATTCCATTTAAGAGAGGAAAACATTCCACATTGTTCTTTTTAGGCAGGGAACACAAACATTAACGCTGTTATTTTGTCTCTCACAACGAATGTGGTTCGTTTCCCTATGAGTGAAAATAGCCACTTCGTTCAGTTCGACAAAATTGCCGACAAAATATTTATTCGCAGTCGTTCCTCGATAAAACATTGCTAAAACTTGAAAATAGGGATGCCTTTAGCTCCAGATGAAAAGCCCTGATTTCATCTGGAAGTTAAAACAATATTTTAAAAACTTTTGTCTTGGAGAGCCAGCATATTTCATATGAAGGGCTCGGGTTAAGAATGTGATATGTCACGTTAACTTTTTTCCGATAGGCAAATTTCCAACTGTTGAAAAATTTTACAAAAATTTTTATAGATATTATACATTTTATATTCTGATATGCTAAAACCAGATACGTTTTTCTGACGATGACATAATCCATTGTCATGTTTATTTCAAATATCAAAGCATTTTTTAGAACAAAAAACACATTTTAACAAGAGTGTGGCTTATCATTTCCTATGGAAAAGCAGTGATTTGTGCTGCCCACGTCTTTATAAATCTTTGCTAAGTGATCTTTGACTGGAGAAAACGAGTATTGACAAAATGAACTATTTCTGAAGCTGCATCAAGAACTTTCTTCAAGTCATATGGTATTTACTTGATTATGTTGGCATGGCGATGCAAAACACTGTGACTACTACTAATTCAATCCTTCCGACATTTTAGATCCTTGATATTCATTATTGAGCAATCACGATTGCTTATTGTTCTCATTTGACTGTTTTGATGTCCTATCTTTTTATTTTCCCACCGCCACCCTCCGCACCCTGTCACCGTCGACCGGCTCCTCACGATGCTGCTCCTATAGCGAAAGCCGTCTCCAAGTTGCATCCATATCCTACACACACGCGCATACATACGCAGCTACACACACACACGCACGCACACACACACACGCACGCACACACACACACGCACGCACACACACACACGCACGCACACACACATACACACACATACACACAACTACCCACACATTCATGCCTGCACACTGACACAAACACATATGCCTACACACACATACACATACCCCCCCCCCACACACACACACACATACACACATTCATATACACAACTACCCACACACTTATGCCAGCACACAGACAAACACACATACCTACACACACATACACATACCCCTACACACAAACACACATACCCCCACACACAAACACACACGCCTACATACACTCACTCGTGATTGCGAAAAACATAATTTGAATTCAAGATGTCAAAATTCAAATTAATTTTTTTTTTTCATTTTACTTGAAACTAGTGGAAAATAAATTTATGCAATGGCTAACTAACTCACCGTGGAACCCTTGTTATACACATAAATCATCCTCGAAATATATATATATATATATATATATATATATATAAATATATATATATTTATACACACACGGGCGGCGGAACCCAAGGGTTCCACCGAACACACTTTGAGAAACGCTGATCTATTGTATAAGCGTTTTAAAAACTATGTTTTGAAGAATAGGGTAGACCGGGGCACGTTTACGCTGATTTTTTTAAATGAATTTTCTAAATTTTATGATTTAACTTAAGAAATTTTAAACATTGCGTTTTTAAGAGGCAGTTAATGGAGTCAAAATTGATATATTCCGCTGTTGCTTAGTTTGTGTTTTTAACTTTAAAAAAAAAACTTGTTTTGAGTCCACGCCGGTTGCGTAAACTTGCCCCGGACACGGGGCACGTTTGCGTATATTTATTAGGACTCCTAACGTGGTTCTGTTAGTGTTTTAAACATAATGTCGTACCATCGTTAAAATAAAGCAAATTTATTACTGAACTAGAGGACCCGACAGACGTTGTTCTGTTTATTTACAGACAAAGTTGAGACAGACGTTGTTCTGTTATCTTTTCAATTGACAAACTTTGTCAATTGAAAAGTTGAAAAATTTCAATAAACTATCAAGTGTTTCAACCGTTTTGTTGAAAAAAATAAGTAAATAGAAAATTTTTTAAGCTGCTTGGTGTCAGAATGCACATATTTATTACAACTTGATTTATCTAGTGCCCACTGAGCAGTTGTTTTATCAACTATTTTTTCTCGCGTACTTCAAAGATCTTCAGAGATTGTATGGTTTGTTCCTTTAGCTATACGCAAAGGATAAAAATCATCCTCGGATATTAAGTATAAAAAAATAACTTTCCCATCTACTAAAAACGGGAAATCTCGCTGCAACGTCCCCCATATGAAAAAAAAAAAAAAAAAAGACAATCGAATGGATATCGTTAAAAAAATGATAAATGTAAAAACAGTTTCCTGAATATGCGAAAATCACTCCCCTTCCCCCACCCGATGTAAAATAAACACTTTCTTCAATTAAATAGACTGAACACTCTTTAAAAACCAAAAACAATTCTTTGCAATTTAAAATATTTCACCAAATGAACAAAAGATACAATAAATTACATTAACAGTAGTAAACAAATGATCACGAAACCGTATTGTTATGGTCAAGGTCGCCAAGCCACCAAGTTCCTGTAATCCAGCCAATCAGTGAGCGAAGCGAACTCCGACCGATTAGCGGTCCCATCTTTGGAACGAAAACTTCATATATTTGCCTAATTTGTTCTTTCCACCAAAGATAAAAAAAAATCTTCCACTGCACTGATCTTGTGTGTACAGAACTACCCTGTTGTAATTTATCTCGTCTTTAAACTCCACCATCTTTTCCTTTAATAATGTACTGATTAGTTTGATAATCCTTAAAGTAATTTTGCCATTGGTGCCAAAACTCAGATGGATTTGAACCGAGAAACAAATGTTGTTATGTACGGTACTATCCGATCATTTGGTTAGGAAAACCTAAAGCACCGACCCGGTCACATGGTTTAACTATGACGAAAATACGCGTTTTGCGTGAACCTAGTGATAAAACTCCGATTTCTTCCAATACTTTACTTTAAAATATATCACTGGACCTAAAATTGTTGCTTTCAAGAAATGAAGGCTTCACTCACTCTCTCTACGTTTTATCTATTCTCAATTGAAATGTCACAGTAGGAAATTTCATTACAAAAAAGCAGAGCTGGCTTTCTTATTGTCTTTTGGCAATGGGTTAAATATTCATTTCAATTCTCGCTCAACAATAGGTTAAAATATATATTAATCATTTAGGAGATATAACCATCCAATGTTTAAATTAATTAATTAACAAAAACGTTTCCGATTCGATCCATCGCGCTTCGAAACCATGCTTGCCACAGCTTAATTACACACAAAAAATTTGATCAAAATCGGTCCAGCCGTTTAAAAGCCTTATGGTGACAAACGTCCGCACAGAAGATTTTTATACATTAAGATAGTGCATAAAGTAAAAGCTGAACGGGCATGAAGACAGCACTACATGATTGTAAGCTATTAGATACAAATTTGTAACTCAATTAAAAATTAAATGATGATCTTCAAAACTAAATAGCCTGAAAATACTAAAAAGTTTTGAGACAGTTCGGAGCGAAAAAAGCATCAGGGCACGTTTAGAAATAAGACACAGTAAGAACGTGCGTAAAGGTGCTCAGACGTACGTCAACGCGTAAACTTGCCTTGTCTCCAAGTTTGGATTTATTTTTAACGTGCAAAATAATTTAATAACATTTCAGTTCATAAAAATACAATTCTCAAAAGAGGATAAAATTCTGCTAATTTTTATATATTTGTCCTTTTTTAACTAAGTATTATTTATTCACAAGATGCTTCAAAACGTTCAACTCAAAATGTACTCGACTAGGTAGAAAACAGATTATTCTTTCTGCATGCTATACCGAAGCTCGACTGATGCTCAAAAACTAGTGAGGCTAAGGAGCAGCATCAATATGTTATGACTGTTGCCTCTCCAGGTATAATTCGTTTTGGAAAAAGGGCACTGCGTAAACGTGCTCCGGTCTACCCTAATATCAAGAAAGAAATGAATTCTAATGCAGCAAACGCTTATTTATGACTTCTCATATCTTCGCGGCTAAGGGCGAACACCTCGCTTGCTCCCCCCCCCCCCCCTTTCTTTCTTTCCCTCTCTAGACGGCCCTGAAATTTTGCCACACTCGTTTCTATAGAGAATGATTACGAAAGCGTTAGACAGAATAGTAAATAGAAATCAATAATTAGCTTGATAAAATTACTATTTTACGCTTTAAAAAGGTTTGCTTAGGGAGAAATATTTATGCCCAAAATATTTGTGGTCATGTCACCTCTGAGGAAAAAAAATGGTGCTGATGCTTCTGGTGTTTTATCTACTGATTCTTTTCCTTTGCAGAAAAGAAAAAAAAACACTTACTTTTTTCTCCGAGACTTATTCTTAACTTACCTTCAAATTTTATCTGTGCCTAGATCTGACAGCAATTACTGTGGGAACTTGTGTCAACTTCACTTATCTGCAGATTTAAACTGATGTGTAACGAAGTGTTTCTATAAAAGCACTGGTGTACATGAAAATAAACGACATGGTGTGAATTGTAACATTTTAGTGTAAAGGTTTTTAAACACATTTTGTTGAAGAAAAGGTTTTTTAAAAATAGATGACATTAACCATTGTAAATCTATGTTATTTTTAACTCAACAAAACATAAATGTGAATTAAAACATTAAAAAAAAAAAAAAGAATTTTAAGTCGGTGAAAAACGATAGGTAAAACGATGTGCAACCAGATTTTGTTTATATTTTTCAGAAAAATCACCCAAAATTAAGAACGAAATATTGATAACTTTTAATATATGATTGATTTAATATATAAGCATGCTATTGGAGAACAATGACTCCAATATAATTCCCGCAAAGTTTCAAAAATTTAGAACACCTAAATCCCCCGGGCTAACAGAAACAAAATATAGCTTCAACTGACTTTTTGCAGTTACTTTAATAATTGATAGTTTTCAGTAACAGTTTTACACAAAATCGAGAGGTGTCGGTTTGACCCTCCTGAACTGCTTTACCCCACTTTCCCCCAACATAAAACTGCTAAATCAAAATTGCGAATATCAAGTGTTTTCATCCAGTACCTGCTAGAAAGTCAAAACTCCGAGAGTTCATTAGAATCCAGATCATACACATCATCACACTTCATCTTTCACACTTAAAACAATATTGTCATGTTTGACATGAATATTCTTTCAATGTCATCAGCAACTAAAGTAAAAAGTACCTCAAAAGAGGTTCCAAATCAACGAAATACCTTAACCCAATTTCGTTAATGCACTCAAATTTCAAAGTTAACACAATAAAAGAAAAAAGCAATAGCTTTTAGCTGACTATATTTGGCAAAAGTCAGGCAGCAGTGGTGAAAATTTATTTAAACTGATAATTCTTTTTTTATTGCGATTTTATTTCCAAAAACAGTTTTTTCATACAAGAACTTTTTTTCCAACTATCGGTATTTTACGATCTTCTTTAGAGATTACTTTTGAAAGAAATTAATAATGTTTTCTTAGTTTATAAAGTAAAAGAGCACTAAATAAGAATATAATAACATTTTAAACAAACAAGGAAGTTTTCTTAATGCTTATCTCAAGAAATTAAACTGTGCAGTCTTTCTCAATAGATCATTTCATTTATATGTTTAACATGCCCACTTGTTCTAATTTCTTCATGATGCGATCAGTTTTTTAAGACGATTATGCTAACTATAAAAATACCTAAACTTTTGTCTTGAAATTTGGTCCAGTCTTGATAAGTTCTAGGATGATTAATTTGTTATGGTTTGGTGATTGACTGCACTGACATTTTTCATTCCATACGATTCCTTTTATTCAGCTAATTGGTTGTCATAAAATGCACTACGAAGTTTACAAGTTGCTAAAAAGTTACTGCAATGCATTTTGCACAGGTAGAATGAAAGGGGTACTTCTATAATGATAATATAATTACAGAAGTGCAATTTCAGCATAAAGCTGATGGTTCTATCAGTGGCTCCAATTAGACACAGCCCAAATGGAAGCTGCCCTCAAGCCCAAAGAGAGGTCATGTTAACCTAGGCTAAGGGGCCCGTTCCTAGAGGTGGCCCAGCTTGGAATCGGAGTAGTATAAATTTGACAGGTTTTAGTGGAGGGGAGGGCCCAATGACCAAAATGACAAGAGCCTGCCTTGGCAAAAATCTTTTGCAGCATGAGCTTCGTCCCCTACTCACTACATTCACCAAGCGGGCTCTTAAAAAATACGATCTTTAACATGTGTGACATAAAATGCAACCTGGGGAAAATGAAAGCTAAATTTATTTGTCCCACTGGTAAATTCAATTTTGTATCATTGCAGTTAACTGTAAACATTGCCTCTAATAATCATTCATGCCTATTTTTGCTTGTAGAAAATTAAATAATGTACTGAGAAGACTTTGCGTGAGTGACATATTAGAATAGCAAACTTGAACACCTTTCCCTTGTTAACTTTTTTATTCGAACTCAGTTAAACAAATTTTATTACTAAAGTTGCGTTAAAAAAAAGGTTTTGCCTTATGTAGATCATTATTTAAAACAATTATAGTTCATGGCTCTTGAACTGTCTGTATTCTTCAACTGCTTCTCAGGTGGTCTGTTCGACACAGAAGACGAAGAGCAAGAAATAGCTTTTCGAATAGCAGTGGACTTCTTTAACGCAAATCGACAAACTCGGCCCAAGCCAAGAATAATAGCATTAACGGAAAGAATTACCGATGGAGATGTCTTTCAAGCGACAAGCAAAGGTGAGAGGGAACTTCTATAATAAAATTAAAAATTGAGTGAAAAAGAAATAGGCGGTATATACAGCTTTTCACTCAAATAGCTTTTACTATACCGACTCTTATTCTTATTCCATCAATTTTTAATTTAAATTTTATTGGTTGCTTTAGAATAGGAAAGTTGCAACCTATTAAATGTTCATATATTTTACTTCAATAGATTGATTTTGGTACTGTGTCTCATAGAAAAAGAAATTTATATTTAAAATAACAGTAGATATCTAATAATTTAAACTGAAAACTCTTTAACTAAAGGCTATTCATTATTTTTAGCCAATACCGAAAATACCGGTATTCTACCCCAGCAAACACTGGTATTAAGAAATTGCAGAAAAGCTTCAAATACCGGTATTGCAATTGTATCGTTGTTCGTTTTTTGATTTTACATATATTTTTTTGTATTCAATGATAGTAGATGCAATATAGCAATGTTTTTAGTAAAAATTTAAATATATGTGTGAGTATTATTTATATTTTTAGCTATTGTATACACTAAGTGTATCGTTTTTTACCTACTATTCGGATTATCCGCGGTTTTCGCTTATCCGCGGTGACCGTGCCACCCTATTCGGCGGATAATCGGGAGTTTACTGTAACAGATTCAAATTCAGAATTCAAATAACAAACTAGCTCAGCGCTTCTAACGTCGTATTACTCTCTGAAACGCCGATAGGACATTGAAATTACTTTCAATGTGAGCAACTGTGCCAAGTTTTTTTACACTCATCCACATCTGTTAGAAAGTAAAAACCAAGACTTCTTGAAGTGATTTATAACTTTCTTTTTTTTACTGAGAACCATGACCTCTGGAAATCAAAGAAACGAGACTTATAAACTTAGTGTCGAATGGAAAGAGCAAGAAATAGTGCTCAGAGAGAGGCTCTTTTGGTTGAATTTGTCACCCATCATGATGGCAGCAGATTCAACCACCGTTACCTCCATTGCGCAATGGTTACACCTTACCTTCCTGTTAAATATATATATATATATATATATATATATATATATATATATATATATATATATATATATATATATATATATATATATATATATATATATATATATATATATATATTTTTTTTTTTTTTTTTTTTTTTTTTTTTTTTTTTGCTTACTTGACCAAGGTTTTTTTTAAGAGGACGAATTTTTGCTGCTATGGTTACAAATCGTTTGCTTTCAATCAAGGCTTAACTTAAGCAGATTTCACTTTTAAAAAAAAAGCGTAAAATTACGGCCTCCACGAGCTGAGCTGGAACCTTCCTGGGCGATGTCGTCTCTACCCTACACACACACAGGTCTACACACATGCGCACACACACTAGTCAACACATATACACACATATATACATGCCAACGCTCATACACATACACGCGCGCGCCTACACACAAGATCCAACGAGTTAGGTCCTAAAAACATAATTTGAATTCAAGATGTCAAAAAATCAAATTTAATGTTTTTATATAATTTTACATCTAAAATATTTTTGTCTGGATAGCGACTTTGACTCACTTGTGTATGCACACGTGAGGTAGTGAGAAGCAAAGGGATGTAAGTGGACATTTTCAAGTTTTGAGTAAAAGGCGTATAAAGATAAGGTCCTAGGTAGGCTTTCATTATAATTTCTTTACTTATCATGCTATACAGCAGCAACTACCAGGGCTACTAGTACTGTCTCTTGCCCCAAGACAGAGGAGAAGTTCGCCCACCATTTGTACCTACTATCTACAAATTTTTCATTTTGCAACAAACATCCCTTTGCTTCTCATTGCCTCATATGTTTATCAAGATTCTTTTATTTTTCACCGTAGATAAAAGGCGGTATTATTATTTATATACAGGGGGATTGCTGGAACAAGATCACTCATTCAAAATTATTTTATTTTTTTAGCAAGCCATATTATAATTCTGTTATTACGCTTGTTCTGTAGTTAGTTGATTAACAGGGGTGCCCATCCCTCCCCCTTAAATTTAATGGCGCAAATCCCCCTCTCATTTCCTCAACCCTCTTTCCCATTTTTATTTTTCAGCCGTCTCTTTTTTTATTTATTTATTTTAAATATTTTTTATTTATTTATTATTTATCATTATTATAATTATAATTATTATTATTATTATTATTATTATTATTACGTTATTAAATAAGTCATGTGTTACGCTAGTGACACACACACAAGCGTAAATAAATAACTGAAATAAAGTATAAACAGAATAAAATAAAATAAATTATTTAAATTAAAAATAAATCAATAAAAAAATTTAAATAAATAAATTTTAAAAAATTAAAAATGCCACCTCCTAAATTTAGATGGGATTTCCCCCCCCCCCTCCTTTCTCTGTGGGCGCCCCTGTTGGTTGATAGGAAAAGCTTTTCATTTGATGCCAAAAAAAACATGAATAATAGCACTTATAAAGTTAATTGTTAATAAAGTTAACATTTGGTAATAAATTGTTCAAGGATAAATTTCAGCACGCATAGAATTGTGGGTGAAGGTCTTCTGAAAAAAACCTTTGAAAATAATCCAAGTTGTGGAGGTTTTCTTTAATTCAAGTCATCAATTTAAAACCATTTTTTCCATCTTGCGCTTTTTTTATAATGCTTATAAAGTTACTTCTCAGCTAACTCTTTCTCGAGATTGCTTTTTTGTTGTGTTCAAATTTCTTAAAACTTCTCGTCTTTGGCATGCTTTATCCACTATTTTATTTCAGAATTCATCAATTTCCATTTTTTCACTTTAAATTCTATATTTCATCCCGGGCAAACATTTAACATTACTTCATCGCTTAGTATGTGCCAATAAACGCAAAATAAACCACCAAACTAGAAATAAGGTTTCATTTTCAATTCGCAAAATCAAATATGTATATGTATTTCATTTTTTCATTAAGAAACAGAAGTCATTCCATTGTACAGGCAAAGTGTAAATAACAACTGCGGAGTGAAATTACCCCACAAACGATAAAAACTCGTTGGGTAATCAGTTTCATTTATATTATTAGAGAAACACCCCTGTTGTGATGGATGTTAAAACGAAGCCAAATATTTTGACAGTGATTAATAACTTTCTTTTTTGCGGTTACGGGAACGAGTTCGTATACAAAAATCGGCTCAACTGTAAACATTGCTTGCCACAGCAAAAGGGAAAACGATACGGCGAGGGAATAAAGCCAAAAAAAATTAGGAAAAAATGAAAGAAAAGAGACACCATGAGATGTCAGGAAGTACCTAACTCTAAAAAAAGGTTTAAAGACATCGTACACTAATTATCTTCAACCGTAGATGACGTCATTAACATTTATTACCATTTGATTAAGACAAGCTTGATTGCTTTCCGTGTTCATTTTAATTAAAATATACACTACTGACCAAAAATATTGCAAAAATTTGAGAAATCTATTTTTTAAAGATACGCCACCAAAAATGGTATTTTTAAAATTGAACTGATTTTTTTTTTTTTTTTTTTGTTTAAAAGTAGAAAAGAAGTTTAAGGAAACAAGATGTGAAGTCTGGCACCATGAAATAACGAAACAAGTGTTACAAAGCCTCGTGGATTCCACGTGTAGAAGAGCAGGTACTGAAATCAAACGAGAGGAGGCATAAAAAAGTTCTTATGTAATTCAGTTGCGCTCCAACTTTTTTTTTTTTTTTTTCTACTCAGATCAAATTGAAATTGTGTTTTTATGGGGAGTAAATTGAATGGGAGTTGAAATGGATTCTAATTTCTGATAAAAACTGAACATTTTGTTTTAATATTATACAGTACTGTTGGCAATTAATTTGGAAGTGCATCTTTTTTTTTTTTTTTCAAAAATGTCAGTTTTATTCCAGTTTTTCATGAATACATTTGAAACTAATAATTAATATGACCTCCCCGAGACTTAATAACATCACTGACACGTTTTGGAATGGAATGTACTAGACTGACACGCATAGTTTTATTTTCAACGTCTTTACACCATATGTCAATAACAGACGAAATGAGCTTTTCCATCGTGGTATTGTCAAACTTATAAAGACGTTTTTTAACGATAGCCCACAAATTTTCAATTAGATTTAAATCCGGTGAGTTTCCGGGTCAATACAGGACAGTAAGTCTGTTTTTAGAGCAGAAATTGACAATTTGCTTCGACGTGTGACATAGCGCGCTATCTTGTTGGAAAATGCCATCTCCATTCGGTCAAAATTTAAACATGGTTGGAAGCACATTTTGAGTCAATATCGGTTTGTAGCTTTCACTGTTCATCATTCCTTCTACAGGAACAAGGGGTTCGGTCTCTGAAATGCAGAAACAGCCCCAAAACATCTTTTTGGGCAAATACTCGGATTAATGTGGTGCGAACTATGAGATTCACCTTTGCTCCTTCTTACAAACCTGGATCTAAATCCCTGAATCATAAAATGTGTTTCGCCAAAAAATAAAACCTTTTCTCAGTCCTTCTCAGTCCATGTTTTATATTTCCGTGCCCATTCTAAGCTTTTTTTTTCCTTCATGCGAGGCATGAGAAGCTGCTTCTTGTACGGTCGTCGTGCTTTTCGGCCACGTTCTAAAAGCCTGTATCTCACTGATGAAGTTGCAATGTCAACATCAGCTGCCACCATGGACTTCGACAGATCAAAATTAGTTAAACTAGGATTCATAACACTCATTCGATGTAAATTTTTGTCGTCACGAGCCGAAGTTGATCTCTTTCATCCGCATTTTCCAATACGGCTGGATCCAGAATTTCCTGTTGATTTAAACCGCTGCCATAACCTAACGACACTTGTTTTACTCACTCCACATATTTTGTCTATTTTTTCTAACGTTTTATAAGAATACAATCTCCAAACGCAATCACTTTAGCTTGTGTTTTAGGGCTGATATCCACGACTCTAATTACTCCCACAACAAGCGACCAATTAACACTGCCACATTCTAGCCACTTGGCGGAAGAATGCCTGCTACTTACCTGATACTTACAAACAGCAACTAGTTTGACAGTAACTTCCATTTGAACTCTGAGCAGAGTTTGGGTGCTTATTCGTTCGCTTATGTGTCATAAAGCGAAAAAATAACTTTTCCCGATTAATTGCCACAATACTGTAGTTTATATGAAATTAAATAATTACTTGCGTTCAATAACTTAATCTTTTCTTGTCATTAAGCTAATCTATACTAATGGCATAAAGCTAAAGAGATTGTTTGTTTGTTTGAACCCGCTAATCCAGAAACTACTGGTTCGAATTGAAAAATTCTTTTTGTGTTGGATAGTCCATTTATTGAGGAAGGCTATAGGCTATAATTTACATTGATATTTTAATTCCAAAAAAAGTTATTCAGTGTTTACTGTGATTTTTAGCAGTTTTTAGTATTTTTCATTCCACGGACCCCCGAACCAATTGCGCCAGAAAAATATTTTTTGTACTAAAATGTAGGAAATTTTCTTTTAAATACGATGAAAAAAAAGATTTTGCAGATAGAGCAATTTTTGCATTTTTTATTAATTTTTGAAAAAAAATCCTTTATTTCGCATTTTTTTCCTGGTTTTATTTATTTTTTGTTTTTTCTAAACTCATCCTGCAAAAAGAGCCGACGCATCATTTTAAGATCAGGATCGGAGCGCGTGTTTGAGTGATTGTCTTTTCTGGCAAGTTATCGCGTTTGGTGATTTTTCACTGCGAGCAATTATTAGCGGCGCGCGTGGATTGTTTAGTAAATAAAATATTATTTTTGGTCAATTTGGCAAAACCTGAAACTTTGTTGTGGGCCAGGTTCGCAGCTATGAAAAATTCCGATCCAAAATGGCTAAACTTGACGCTTCGGCCTTTATATTTAGCGGCTCTAGCAAAAATTATAAACGTATCTTTTCTAAAATTCAACTAGGTAATACGGGGGGGGGGGAAATGCTTCTCTTTTTTCCACTTGGGAATTTCATTCATTGCCCCCCCCCCCCTCCGCGATGTTTTGCTGTTGTTATTCATCGTTACATATTTGTGTGCATTTCATTCAATAAAAGCATTGAGCGGGGAACAGAGCTTTTTTTTTTTTTTTTTGGTGCTATTTTAATTAAGTAAATAAAGCGCGCTGTTTTTTTGCACGATCTTTGCTTTATATGCATAGAAAAAGATTGTTAATTACCATCAGAGGTAGTTATGCATAGATCGTGTAGATTAGATAAATATAGAAGTCGATACAGTTAGATAGTCAATGAGAGATAGATAGGACCGTATTTAAGGAACTTCAACGGGTGATCAATGCCCCCCCCCCCCGCCCCCCTCCGACTTTGAAAAAATAAAGCATTCACATAAAAGTGAACGTGCTTTTTGTTATTTTTCGTCAAAATGGGTATTTAGAGTACACCCACTCCTTTGGTTCTGCTTGCATAGAAAGGCGAAGCATCAGGTCGTCGCAGGCGGCTATCTTTTTATGTGTTTTGACGAATAATTTAAAAATTCCAAAGAAACTTTAATATGTTTTCTGGAAAGGTGTGTACGCATTTTAGTAGAAGAAAAATAAACATTTTACAGCAGCAGAAGGGGTGGAAGGGGTATGGATTTTTTTTATTCTACGGACTTCCTTTAAATTCTTAATACGGGCATTGCTGTGCAGGTGCTGCTAGTCCTCATATATATAATAGCCAATGATCGAGTAACGCTCCTGACATCATCAACAATGAAACTCGCGACACGGCATGATTTTGATAATATGTTTCGGCAATGTTTAAAATGCAATGAAAGGCTTTATTGTGACGAGGCTGAACTTAACTGTTTTACCAGTAAGAGTGTGTCATTTCAGGGGAATGAAGAAACAAAAAAAAGGTCAATAATGAACGCCATCTACTGGAGTTTAGGGTTAATCCACTGGAGCTAGGGTTAAAATTTCAACATTTTAAGAGGCTTAGGGCCTCTGCTTTGTTGGGGTCCCAAAAATCTGGAAAAAATGCACATTTCGCTCCATTAAAAAAAATGAAAAATACTTTTAAAAATATTTTCAGGTGCTTGAAAATCATGAATTTTAAAATTTATACCAAATGCAAAGGGGATGCGCATACCAAAATGTGCTTCTTGATCCATCTTGTGCATAAATATGCAAAAATCATGGTTCTAGTGTTTTTGTAGCAAAATGCTTAAGATAAACTTTTGTGACGCATATGCTTCATATCTTGCCATTTATTTGATTCCAAATTCAGTATTTTGGTTTGTTATTGCTTGTTTTTATCTTATATCTACTGCGTACTGTTAATCTATTTAGCAGAAGAAAAAAATGTTACATTACTTCTATCCTTTTTTATTTTCTGCACTATTTGTGATTGAAAAAAAATTGATGTTATGAGAAATATTTAGTTGTATCTATTATTTAACTTTAAAAAAAGTGCTTCTTACTAAGTTAAAACAATTCTGTACAGCTACACAATCAAGTGTTGAAATGTCAGAGCCTGGAAAGTTTAAATAAAATGCTTCAAATAATTTTAATTATTTTAGAGTCCTTGAAAATGATTAAATATGTCTTTGAAACCCCTTGAGAAGTGCTCCTATTTTTTTCTTATCAAATGTAAAGCCATTAATTGTCCGAATGGCTAGAATGTTACTTTTTCGTTACCTATTTTCTAAACCATTCTTTGACCATATCCTTCAAAGCATTTTATAATACTGATCATTTTACATTTAATTCAGTGTTGTGTTTTTGATTGGGTTTAGAGGGTGAAGGAAGGAGAACAAACATCAAAAACTAACTATACCGAAAGCCAATGTCTGCAAGTGACGATGTGTTTTGTTTTCTCCTCCGTCGCTCTTCTTCACTGTCAATTAATGTCATTGATTTGTCGAAAGACCCCTGAAATTGGGTACATTCTATATCTATACCTTACTTAAATGGGTCACTGCATCATTATCCTAATACCCATACCTTTACGAGGTAAATCAAAAATAAGACGAAGAAAAAATAAACAGAAAGAGCATTAAAAACGAGAGAAAACGTAGGTTTCTCCTTCTGTATCGGCAAAAAAAGACGCATATAGTGAAACACAGCTTATACGTTTTTGTCATTTATACATTTTTTAAATTGTTCCCTGCAAAGTCCAATATATATTAACGTGTACCTATTATACGTTTTTTCAATTATAAGTTTTTTCATAGTCCTTCAAAAACGTGTAAGCGGTGCTTGGCTGTATTTAACAAAAAAACAAAAAATGTGCAACAAAAAGGCCTACAGATTTTCATTTCTTCTTTTTTTTTTTTTCCTATTGCAATATTCCTGCTGTTTTATAAATTCTTTTTGCCTGTAAAATGAGTATTATACTAACAGTACTTGTAAAGCAAGAGAAGATCCAGAAATTTTTCAAGGGGCAGGTGACTGGTTTCTATTTTTTACTTTTTAGTGTGTATAATGTAACAGGTTTACAAAAACGATCAGAAAGTTTTCGGAATTCAAATGGGTAACATTTCCGGGGAAAGCCTCCCTTCCCCCAACCCCCAACATCGTCAAAAAGTTTTTTTTTTTCTAATTTCAGTACATATTAAACATTTTCTGTGGAGTATCCCTCAAGGGAGAAGCGATTGCCCCGATCGCCTTTCCCTTGTATCCGTCCCTGTCGAAAGATTCGTGTGAATTTGAATTTAGCTTGAAAATTCAAATAATTGAACCAAAAGCCAATGTCAGTCAACTTCTAGCAGTATTACGTCGAAAGTCAGAAATGAGAAGCTTCAACATCACGTAAAACTATTTGACAAAAGAGTCATTTTGAGAGCTCACCAAAAAAAAGGGAGGGGGGTATAATTTTCCATCGCCGTTCGCTCATTACTTTTACCTTCTTGTAAACTGAATATATTGTAACTCATTTCAACAAAACAAATCCTCTCAGCGACTAACTCTTATCGCGAAAATAAATTCCGCCACATAACTTCCCATTGACAAAAGCGTGCAAAAACTCTTCAGGTATCTTCATCACTCATGGATGGATGCCAAGAAATTTATTTCCCGCCATAAGTTGCGGATCCGGTGGGGAATAGGAAGATTTAAAAAATGGCAGTTTCATCTTGAAGTGGAATTTCAGGCGTCCAAAAAAGGCTTCAGTTATGAACTGGAAGGATGACAGTTGTCTATTTTTAGTCACATAAGGTGGAAGGAATGTCGAAAGTTGTTGGGGCAGGACCCTTAAGAGATACCATTTTCGGCACCTGTTGCTGAAAATAAATAGTAGCTTTTAATCTTCGTCCAATCTGTGGCTACTTAATGCTGAAAATCAAGAGCGGCTTAGAGGTGGAGTGTTTTTTTTAGTTCGCATAAGTAAAGTTTTTTTTTTTTTTTGAGCAATAACGATTGCTTATTGCTTTCATTTGACTGTTTTGATGTGTTATGATTTTATTTTCCCACCAGCACCCTCTGCAGCACCACCGTCGACCGGCCGCCTCACGATGCTGCTCCTCTAGCGAGCAAAGTCTCCAGGTTGCGTCAATATCCTACACTTACGCGCATACATACACGTACGTACACACACACACATGCATACACCTACACACACATACACAAACACATACACACACTCAAACATATACACACACATACAGACATCTACACATACACACACACCTACACACAACTACCCACACACTCATGCCTGCACACACATACACATGCCCCCTACACACAAATACACATACCCTCCCCCCCCCACACACACACGCCTACATACACACACAAACTCGTGATTGCGAAAAACATAATTTAAATTCAAGATGTCAAAATTCAAAATATTTTTTTTTTTATATTATTTGTTTCAAAGGAAAAGATTAAATTTCTAAGGTCACTCTCTGCCTTCGACTAAATTTCGTAAGTGAAACATATTAAATACTATCTTTATTTTTAAACAAACAACTTTAATGATATCACTACTTTGTGGGTCACAGAAGAAAACGAAAAAGGATCTGAACACCACATGCTTTCCTTGAACGTCTATTTACTGACACATATATACAGGGTTTGTCACAATCCCCCTCCCTCGACGTTTGGATGGCTTATTACAATTACAATAAAATATATTACGACTGCAGAAACAACGTTGGCTTTGCTGAATAAAGAAACTTCAAGTTTTGTTGCCCAAGCGTTCGATACGTAAACCTTTCGTAATGCGACAGATATAAAGTCCAAGGTCTAATTCTCGTTTCACTCGCTGTAACATGCCACGATCAGTTGTTGTTCATTTTCCAACAAAAAAGCACCCTCCCCCCCCCCCATCTCCACCCCATTATATACCGAATGTTTGCCATTTTCTCAATAACGAGATTCCTGGTCGTTGGATTGTACGGGCTCTGATGAAGACAATCACCTTTTCCGTGGCAAACACGCTCTCCAGACCTAACTGCACACGACTTTTTTAAGGAGTTACATGAAAGATCGTGTATTCTTGCTCCATTTGCGACGTGATTTACAAGATTTATGCCGAAATCACAACCGCATTTTCTACCATTGATGGTGAGCGTGTCCCCCCAGTTTCGCCGATACGAAATTACACCCCCCCCCCCTCCTGGTTTTTCTGTTTCAATTATACCAATTATTTCTGTTGCAATAATTCTTACGCATTTAACGCATTTAATGGGAGGGGGATTTTAAATGTCGGACAATGTGAGGGTAAACCGATCGTTGTATGTTGCAGCGAGAGAAACAAAAGTCAGACTTGAGACTTGATGTCTGCCGCTATTCGCAACTCCAACAAACTATAGGGGGCGCTGCAGCCACTGTCTAATGGCCGATGAAAAAACTAAAACAAACGCAAGCTGTAACATATAAATTGCTTCTAAACTTAGGAAATGATAGATATTTTTGTTCGCATGTATGATTTTTTGTTCTTTATTCATTTGAAAAGATTTTTCAAAGTCTTTTGGTTATTCTGACCCATGTAGAAAGAAATTAGAAATAAAAAAGTATTACGAAAGTAAAAAATTATGCAGAACACACAGTAAGTTGTTCTGAAGCAGCCATTTTCACGATGTTGAATTATGAATTCATAAATTTTTGGTTCGCTTCGAACGGCATTTTCATTTTGTACCGTTTTTTCTATACATTAGTACATATTAAGTTCAGTTTCGTGACATTTCCGGCATTTGTTGACATTTTTGTCACGTAGTGCACATACGGGACAGACTGTCAAGAGTAACGTTTAACACTAGATAATTTATTTCTATGACTGTATGATTGGATATCAAAACAAATCATGCATTTAATTCATTCGTCATGGAATTGATTTACCTGATATGCGAAATCTTGTCAAGATACATTATTCTTTCACACAATTTTAAAACCATAACCCTATAAACAGATTTTTGGCGAACTTTTATTTTTTATTGTTCAAATTCTTAACGTTCTTTCTGGATTTTTCAATCTGTTCTGCGATAAATATTTTCAAGAAAATTTATTTGCATACTGTCTATTTCAGTAGGATACTGTAGTAACAAAGGTTATTTAAATCATTTATGTGGAATTAGGTTAAGGAAAAGTGTCCAGTCAATGTTGTTAAGTTCGTTTTTTTTTCATCGAATTGAAAAACTGATATTTATTCAAATTCACTCAGAACAAGATAAATAAAATGTGTACTCACAGTTTATATCAGATATTTTTGATGTTACGCTGTTGCGGATGACGATTCCAAATGATGAACTACGCAAATAAAAAAAATACACATAACAAACTATTTGTTTTGCCCAAAATGAACACATGGAACGCAATGTTTTAGTTTTGTCGGCAGTTTTATAAATCTCCGCAAGGTAGCGTATTCGAGCGCCGGAGTTGCGAATACGAAAAGCTTACGAATCGAAAATTTTGGGAAACAAAAATTGTAAGTTTCATTCTCCAGTAAAGCCAACGCTGTTGTAGTATTGGTAAGATGTTTGCTTTAAAAAGGCTTCCAAAATACGAGGAAATTGTGATACACCCTGTATTTCTGCTTTAAAATTATTTACGTTGAAAGCAAAAAATCGAAATCTTTCTTGATTATTTCTTTTTTAACTGCGCTGAAGTCTAGGGCTCAGACATTGAGGAGAGATAAAAATTTACTAATTCCTGCTCTAAAGGTTCTACCGCATGTGCCACTAGGTGGGGCTATTGAACGGTTGCAATCATACAATCGCGGGACTATTTCTTAAAGGATGGAGTTCTTTTCGGTATTCTGCCTTGTTTACGACACGAAAGTGTTGGCCATTTTTTTCAGAACGTCGTGTTAGATAACCGTCATTACCCGTAACAGAGCAACAATATCTGACTTAACCATCAAGAGATGGCGCCGTCAGTCATTTCAACTTCCACATTTTGGGCACGAAGCTGAAGGTAGAGGAAAATTTTCCCAATCTACAGTAGCCGTGGTAACTGCTCAGCATTCGGCAACCAACACACAAAATTTTCTACCTCACATAGTTAACGAGGAAGTGCCTAACCCTTATGTACTCGGTAGGTCTTTATGAATACACTGAGTCTCTGATCATCAAATATCGAGTCCTATACTCTAACCACTCTGTCCCCCCCCCCCCCTCTACCCCAAGACCTATCTAACGCAGGTCATCATTTAAAATTTAAAGCGCTCATTTGTGTGCATTGAAACTTCTATATTTCTAACCTTTCTTTTGTGTGTGTATGTGTAGAATTTACTATTTAAATACCTGGAAGTCCCCCAACAGTATTATTTGCTGTTATATTTTCTTTATTAGTATGCAGTTTATTGGAAAAGGGTGTCGCAGCGATTTTCGGGCCCCAGGACCAGCTGACAAGCCTCCATGTAGGCTCCATCTGTGACGAGGTCGAAGTGCCCCACGTGCTCACTCGCTGGGATTATGGGATGAAGAGAGACGCCCTATCTATCAATCTGTACCCCAGCCCGCGAGTGTTGAGCGAGGGGTACCTCAGCGTGGTCAAGTACCTAGGATGGAAGAACTTCACATTGCTTTATGAGGGAGATGAAGGTAAGAAAATGTATCACATACGATTGAATATGAAAATCTTAAAATATAGAGGGGTGTGCTACATTATGTACATAAAAATTAGGTTTATTCCAGTTATGCTTTCAATACACGTACCGCTGTATTCACCATTAACTGAACTACGCGGTTAAGCGCTTAACTTGGGGTTATCCCCTTCTTCTGTATTCACCGTTAACTTCAACTATGCGCTGACAGGTTTTTGAAACCAGGCGTGGTTGGAAAACCTAACCAAGCTCCGGAAGCAAGGTTAAGGGTTTGGTTTGGCTTCTGAGCATGCGCATTTTACAAGTAAACATTTGAAACAATGGCGGACCGAGTGCAACTTCGCATACGGCAACTGCAATACATCGAGTTTTTAGAACTCAGAGACGCGTATATAGAGATGACGCGTTCTTTTTTGTTACCTATTTCCATTTTCTTTACCAACAAGCTACTTTATATAAAAAGATAAAAATTTATCAGGCTTATGACAACAACACCACGAGCAAAGTTCGGCTTTACCTCTACCACGAACTCTACACAAGCGCAGAGCTGAAATAACAGTAACGAAGAAGAAAACATGTGAAAATTATATGATCTTTATTAGCCAATAGGGTGTCTGCGCTTATAACCGCATGAAGTTTGCTTGAGTAACTTCTTGTTGAGAAACTCCGAGGTGTTTTTTGCCGGTGAATACCGAAATTTTAACCTCGCGGTAACAATCCCAACTACGAGTTAATGAACCTCGCTGTTTAAGGCGTGTGGTTAGGTAACGGTGAATAAGGCGGGTAGAGGAGTAACTCTAGTCCAAGCTAACTCAATACGAACTTGCCTTCTTATTTAGCTTTTTGATAACAATCCAGCCATAGAATAATCAAGCGTAACTTGACAACATTAATATTATTAAAATCTGAACGTATCGATTTATGAATGCACCTATGTATGTCCACATAAAGATCGCTGATGGGTAGATGACGTCATCAAAGATGTTACACGACGTTGATGATGGAGCAACCATCACATGGAAAGACTCATAAGGTTCGAAAAGACGCCAATCGTGGCAACATTTCACGGTTTCTCTCCAAAATTAGAAACAAAAGTAAGTCATTTGTCTTCATATTGACAACTATACAAGACAGATCTGCTTATTACTGGTTGGGGGCCCATAACTAGTTATTTACCCTATAAGCATTTCAAACAGCTTCTACTGTCCTACTGGTTAAGGCGATAAAGAAAACAACGGTATCACTAAACAATGCCAGCAATAACTAATCAAAACAGCCAAAACCATTCCCAACCTACAAAACTGAGAAAATATTGTCATTTCTCAAATAATTTGTGGTTACAAATTGACAAAAACTAGAAAGAAATGCATTAATTACAATTTCAAAAAATAAGTGGATTTGTGGTAACAAATTAGCAAAAACTAGTAAAAAATGCAACGCTTGGAAAAGTCAGCTAAACTTTTCGACACCATAGAAATTCTGATAAAATGCGTTGTTAAATGCAACACAATGCTCCGTTAAGTAAATTCTCCAAATTTCCGTTTTACTTCTTCATTAAGACATATTAATTCCTGAAACAAGTTAAGTGCCACGAAAATGTACTTGGCGTTTTAATTTTGAATAATTCGCTTGAAAGGAAGAAGACAGTTAAGTTGTTCAACACCTCAAAGAGTTCATAATTAATGTAGTGTGTTTCTAACTTTATATGTTAAGTTTATTCCCACCAAATTAAGAATTCAACCAGCTAACTTTTATCAAAGCACAAACTGAATTCTTTAGAAAGATTGAAATACAAATCACTCTAAAATATTTCAATTAATTTGAAGAGTTCCAAAATTAAAAATATCTCTAAGTATAATATATATTTGAAAAGTATGTAAATATTAGCATTTGTCCCACTAAGCTACTGAGGTTCTAAATAAATGAGAATAATATTTTCCGTGCATAGCAAACAGGATTCATAAAACTTGAAGCATTGTATTAGGTTAGGTACAAGTGTTATTATTGACATTTCCAAAAGAAGAAGGCTTTTAGAAGAAAATGTTAAAACTTCATTCGTTATTATTCATCAAGTAATCCATTTCTTTTGGGAAAATATCCCAATATTTTAATTTAACAGTTAATAAATAAAATGCAATTTAGTTTCTTTCCACGAATGTAGCTCATGACGAAATGTATAGTAGGTACTTGTAAATCATGTAATAATGTTATAATGCGAGAACATGCTGTTCTTAGGTATTTTTAAATAGATCATTTTAAAGAAAGATGTTAATTTGCAGCAGACTTTAAAAAGAAATGAAAAAAAAACATTAAGATTGTATACAACAGTTCTAAAATTTAATTAAAGAATTTTTGTGATCCAATATCAGGTTGTTCTTAAATATCTCTATTAAAAAAATAGCTGCTTCAAAAATGTGTTGATACTATAAAATCGAAATTTGAAGATGGTTTGAGCTCAAAACAGAAAATAACACTTACAAAATTTTTAATGTCCCACACAAATCCAAAATATACTAATGCATATTTTTTTCCATTAAAATTAGTATTAAATATATATATATATATATATATATATATATATATATATATATATATATATATATATATATATATATATATATATATATATATATATATATATATATATATATATATTCATAAATGCACAACCGGGAAATTATGAAAATCATCAAAACTTAACTATGGCCACCATGTCTCACCTACCATATGGGCAGGCAGTGAGAAGCAAAGGGACTTAAGTACCAAAATTAAAAATTTGGAGATAATCAGTACAAACGGTAGGAGAACCTCTCCTCTGTTTAAGGGCGAGAGATGGCACTAGTAGCTCTGGTGGGTGCTGCTAAACAGCATGATTTCGAAAAAATTTCAATAAAAACCTACCTAGGATCTGAACTTTAAACGAGTTTTAGTCAAAACTTTAAAAAGTCCACTCACATCCCTTTGCTTCTCACTGCTTCATCTGTGAGGACTAATTTATCAAAATGGAACACATCCATTTTTCAAAAATGTTCAGGAGGTGAAAAAAACGAATAAGTGTAAGCGCAAAATAGTTTTATTACCCTTTCTGTGTATAGAATTGAGCACAAAAGCACAGCAAATCATGGCCCAGAGTAAGAAATGTTTGTGTAAAAAAAAAAAATAAGGCCAACCTTCTTAATTTTGGATATGTGCCCTTTTGAACGACCACCTGAATGTTGTAAATTCCAATTTCACCAAAAATCTAATGTTTCACCTTCTCATATTATTTTATCGAAGTACTTGAACTTTAAACTAGTGAATTGATATTTGAGGACTTTGAGCATGTGTTCTTTACAATCTCAAAGTCTTCTCAATCTCAAAGTTTACTCAGGATATGTCTCCTTTTGTTCGAAATAAAAAGTGTAGAGGATGGATGTGTTACCTTTTGATCGAAAAATCAAACTTTACCCTTAAATAAAATAGGGTTTGCCCCGTTTGGACTTCTTGAAAGTAAGTGACTTGATAAAGGTCATCTGAAAGAATTAAAAACTGTCATAGAATGTGTTTTTCAAAAGTTTTTCTAAAAAGTGGATCTGTTCCCTTTTGATAAATTACTCCTAATGTGTAAAGTTATGGTTTGTGGAAATTCAGTTTTCTAACCATGCCGTTTCTTTTAGGCTTCCTTCGTCTGCAGAACTTTTTAAAAGAAGCTGAGGATCATAAGTGGCGTGTGCACATTCATAATTTCCAAGACGATGGAAACTACCGAAAGGTTTTCTGGCAAGTCAAAAAGGAACTTCAGAAGCTGAAAGAAGATAACATGAAAATTGTGCTTGATGTCAACAGGAAGAACTTGTACATGGCCTTAAAACAGGTTTGCTACTTAAATGAAAAATTATTATATAAGTTTTGTGCTACAATAAGATTAAAATGAAAAACCAACGTAAATAGAGCACAAATTCTGCAGAAAATACAGAGAACTCAGTTCTCTCGCGACTTTCAGTTGTGTTGATGAGCTTCTTGCACTGATGAAGAGGCTCCATTGTAGCTTTGAAATAGCTATATGCTGTATTTTCTGTAGAATTTGTGCTCTATTTAAGTTGGTTTTTCACATTAATCAGGTTTGTTACTTGGCTATCATTAATCACAACATGTAAACAATTTAAATGATGTATTGATTTCAACGTTTCTGGATTGAGATAAGTAAATACTGAGAATGAAACTCTTCAAATTTATTATGTTACTGTAAATCACGTATTTTGTTTTGTTTTTTTAATGTTTCTTAAAATTTTGGACAAGTTCAAGTACTCATCAAAATGTTATGTCTCAATGTTTTATTACATATACAGTGAAGCTCCGTAACAATGAATACCAATACAACGAAATATCCGTTTCAACGAAATGAATTTTCAGTCCCTATTTAATTTCCACTACATTATTTAAATTCCATTAAAATGAAATTACCCGTTACAAAAAACAAAACAAGAAGTCAAACCTTCAAGTTCGTTGTAACGGGATTTCACTGTATAGTCATTGGAAAATAAATAATATTTGATGACAATTCACTACAATGAAATTCCGTAACAACGAATACCAGCACAACAAAACATCCATTTCAACGACATTAACTTTCAGTCCCGATTTAATTGCTACTACATTACTGGAATCCCATTGCAACGAAAATCCCGTTACAACAAACAAAACGTGTGGTCCCTTCTAGTCCGTTGTACCGGGATTTCACTGTATCGCACTTCTTGTGCTGAAATTATAATTTAAAATAAGGGAAGACTGAAACGTAAGTATCACAAAGTTTGCGGTACAGATGGGATATAGCAAAATTGAAATATTTTTCTCTCCAATGAGACGATAATTTTTTAAGCATGGCATCCCTGGCGAAACTAACCTGTGTTTGGCATCCCGAAGGCAATCTTAGACCTGTTCAAACTTGTTTACCTGTTATCGGTTTCATGCAGGAGAGATTTTTTGTGCAATATTACTTACAAGAAAGCTTATTTTGTGTTAGTTTAAATTCAGTAGTTGTGTTTTGTTTCAGATTGAGTGTGAGGATTTATACCATAAAAAAGTATGTTCTTTTTTTTAGAATTCAAAAAAAAACTCCCGAAATTTTTTGTTTTTACAAAATCTTGAGGCTTTCTTGTAGTTAACTCTTCTAAAAGTTAATTCTTATCGATGACACGAATTATTTAGACATATTCTATAAACGTGCCTCCTTTAGGTACTGAATTTCTGAAAATTAGTTGACTCTACCATTTTATAAAAGCATGAAGGTGTTATTTTATGTAAAATATAATAGGTATTTTGAAAGCGTGTCTGGATAGCAAATTAATGTATGGTATTTCTATATTGTTTATGTTTAGGATGGTTCTATTGAGACATTTCTACTCTTAATACATCGAAATTTGAGTAACTAAGCGGTTTTTTTTTTTTTTTTGCTGAAATAGATATTTATTTTGAGTATGTTTTCCGCTTTAAACATCGCAATTTGAATCGCTTTGCTCTTTTTAGCAGAGTATGAGAAAAGTTTTTGTTTGATGAATTGCATGTTGGAAAATAGTTTTTATTTCTATTGGTACATATTTCATTGGCGAGCTGTTATAGTTAATTTGTAAATTTAAGCATTCTAAATACTTTCTAGTTTTTTTTTTTTTTTTTTGTGTGTGTGTGTGTGTGTGTGTGTGTGTGTGTGTGTGTGTGTGTGTGTACAAAAACTTTCTCATTTCTGGTATTCTTGAAGAGTATATTCGCGATGTCTTTTGTTGTCGTTTTATGTTGTTTTTATATCTATATTGTGTTATTGTGTTCTGAAGTGCTTTGAACTTTTTTTTTTTTTTTGTCTGAATGTTTCCTGTTGGCGCTAAAAAAAAGCATCGCTAAGAACGATGTACGACATATGTCGTCATACATCGTTTTTACTTCCTTTTAGAAAAAAGGAAATATTGTATTCGCGAAAAAATATTCACCCAAAAATCGGCCTTAATTTCCATTTTGCTCACCCCCAAATGAATGTTGAGTTTTTTTTTCAACCCGACCACACGTGGATATGTGCCTATGAACGTACAGATACCCGAAATATCCATTTTGACGATCCCCGAGTTAATTACAACAAGTTTTCTCGTGACGTCCGTATGTACGTATGTATGTGCGTATGTGTGTATGTGTGTATGTATCTCGCATAACTCAAGAACGGAATGTCCCAGAAAGTTGAAATTTGGTACGTAGACTCCAAGTGGGGTCTAGTTGTGCACCTTCCTTTTTGGTTGCATTCGGATGCTTCAAAGGGGGCTTTTGCCCCTTTTTGGGGGGAAATCATTGTTAATTTCGATGTAAACTCAAGTGGTGTTATAATTTGGCGGACACTTGGCGATATATCTCCAGCCTTTTGGTCGCCAAGTTTTGTTGCCAACTTGACAACAAATTTGGTGATTTTTTATTTTATTTTTTTATTAATCTGATTTTAATTTGGCCAATGTTGGTGACATTTAGAGAGTAAACTATTGAATCATATTAAAACAGAGAAAATGACATTAAATTGGAGTAAAAGGAAGTCATGTGATGCACACATCAGCTCGTTTTGGCAACGCTTTCTTAGCGCCAACAGGAAAAACTCGCCAAGGGTGGGGTATATGACATTAGTTCCAAGTTTGCTTATCTGTCAAACGACATTAATCAGCAAAGGGTACATCAGAAAAACCCTTGCCCAATCAAGTTTCTAGTTAGATGCTTTTTTCTTAAGGTAGGCAAACACCCTAATTTTCGAAAAAAATCACTTTTAAGGTTTTGAGAAATTTAGACAGCTCCAGTGTTCTTTCTAAATCTACAACTGCTTTTTAAATCGGTGATTTATTGAGAAAACTAGAAGATATTTACTAAACTCAAATGCACTGCTTCTACAACCCAAATTCAAAATAACAGATTACTTTTCACCATTTTGAAAGAAGTTTATTCTAACCAAATATAAGAGCAAATTAGGAATTTAAATGAACGTGCCACCTTTCTTAGACCTTAAAGTGTGCAATTAAACAATTTTATGCAGAATAATCCAAAAGCTTATAGTGATGAAGATTTACATTGTGTCAAAAAAATTAGAATATTCAAATCAAAGTTGGTAAAAAAAATTTCAAAAAAAAAAAAAACAATATCAGTACTAGAATTCGTCATTTTTTGCTGGATTCCATGCTTTAATTCTTTCACACACGGATTCTACCACCTGTTTACATTAAGGCCCCTATATGAGCCGACGCATCAGCTTAAGATTAGCCATTTTGGATCGGAGCGCGTGTTTGAGTGGTTGTCTTTTCTGGCGAGTTATCGCGTTTGGTGATTGTTCACTGTGAGAAATTATTAGCATGAATTATTTATCAAATAAAATATTATTTTCTTCAAATTTTGCGAAATTCGAGACTTTGCTGTGGTAACCCTAGCAGCACAACAATGAAAATTCCGATCCAAAATGGCTAAACTTAAGCTGATGCGTCGGCCTATCTATATAGCGGCTCTAGTTTACATCAATCGCATCTGACACTGTTTCCATATCTTCTCCAATGCGGCAACGAGCTCAATTTTGTTGGCGGGCATCAAGTCTTGAAACGCTGTCTTTAGATTTGACGGTACCACAAATTCTTCATCGTATTGAGATTGGTAGAGTTGCTTGACCAGTTTCTTACCGAAATTATTCTTTCTGTTTAAAATCTATGAGTAGATTTAGAGACATAACACGGAGTAGAATTTTGCTGAAAGATAAAATGTGTCACTAAATGTGTAACTACTGTGCCTCAGAAGAATAATCATGCAGTATTATTGATAAACGGTGGAAGTTACACATCGTATTATTTTAAGATACATACAGTTGGCCAATTCCAGCGGCCCTCATGCACCCACAAGCCAAAAAGGATGTGTATAACGTCTTACACAAGATTTCTCACATTTTTTATTTTTTAAACACCAAACCCAAACACCTTTTTTTGTTCACAGATATTTTAAAAAAAAAAATCATTACTGAATATAATACTTTTCCAACCTTGTTGCCCCTGTATGAGCTTCTCTTTGCTCCAAGAGAGTCATGCACATTTCTGCTTCATGTTTATCATTTGTCTTACTTCGAAGATCCGCTATTGAAACTGTAACTTATGCAAACGTCCAAGTATAATTGACGTGAACAAGATCATTACACATTTTTTCCAACACTTATGGAAGTAAGGAGCATTTTTCAACGATTATTTTAGACTTTCTACTTCAATTTAAGTTCATCTCTGGCAGTTGTTACAATTTTTCTACCTTATTTACTCACTTTTTAGTTGGTCAGTCCGTCTATATTCCTTTAAAATCTTACGTACCGTAGATTGAAAAACGTTCATTTGAATTGAGTTGGATAGTTTTTTTCTAACTTCAAGCAATGATACAATACGTTACTTCGTTTTTTCTCCTCATTATCGCCTTGACGACCCATTTTGAGCAATAAAAGGCTTTTACAAGGGAGTAAAGTTATTCGGATGCCAAGCTCCGTACTTGTGACAATCTATCGGTTAACAGGTATGCAAATATTTTCGCTAATTTTTAAATTTCATATTGAATGAATAGATTATTCTAATTTTTTGAACCACATAAAAAATAGTATAATTTTCCAATGTGTTAATGATCCATAAGTAGTTAAAATAATGTCTGAAAAGTTGTTTAAATTGATTTACCCATTCATGAATAACGTGTTTTACTCTTTTTAATTTGCAGGCGTTCATTTTTTCCGACTCAAGGACAAGTTTTGTACAAACAGTTCTGATATTTAATTATTTCGAATTTGGGTTGTAACTGAAATTTACTTTTTCTTTCTTGATTTTCTCATAACCGCAATCTTTAAAGTTTTTATTTACGCCAACAGCACTAGCGAAAAAAGTATTAACTGTAAATATTTGAAACTTCGCAAAAATGGTAATTGAACATATTACTGTGATATATACCTCGAAAAGTTAATGCACATGCAATATGTGGTTTTGAAATAACGATCAATTAAACTTAGAGGGCAAAAAGAACATTTTTCGGGGATAATTTTCAAACATTTAAACATAAAACCTGTTTTTAGTTACTTATTTCCAAATTGAAGGGTCATATCACTCTCTGATATCCAACGAAGAGTTCTATACAACTTTTTTTTAATGATGAAAAAGTGAATGCACTGGAAGTGTTAAAGAAATTGTAGTTTTTTTGAAAAACAAAAATAGCTTTTTTATTAAAAAAAATTCTATAGAAAACTATTTTTTCAACAAATAAGTAGTCAAAATGTGTTATTTATGTGATATTTAATAATCGCATAAAGTTTTAGAAATGTGCAACGAATATTGAAGAAAAACATATTAAGGGTGTTCCCGCCTACCTTAAAACCGTCTCAGCGATTCGATCAACGATTACAGTTGCTGCCTGTTGGCAGAAAGTGGATTGCGGTTGTCGTTTCTAAAACGCATATAAATGCAGCTTTAGTATTGATCTTTTTTTTTTTTTTTTTGGAAAGAGAGCTAAGCGTTTTCTAAAATATAATTTTTAATAGTTTCATTTTCTTTCCAGGCTCAGCAAGTAGGAATGGTTACTGAAAAACAGCAATATCTCATTACTAACCTGGTGAGTTGAATGACTTTCTTCGTCGCTACAATATTAAGACAAAGTATATGCGTACCTTCAATCTAAACTAAGTTTAAAGTTGCATTACGGCATGGTTAAACAAATACACAAACATATCTCGTAGATAAATATCAAAATTTGTTGAAACCAACAAAGTATGATTCTGAACTCTCCATATTGTCGATAGAGAAGTTTGAAGAATATCATTAAGATCGATTTCTCGATTAGATTATGTGCATTTGTGTAACATCTCAATCATGTTCATCATTGTGAAAGTCGAAATCGTGTCATTGCATGGGTAAAAACATTCTTAAAATGAAGACAAAACAAGAAGTTCTGTCTAGAACTAAACGAGCCTACTTTCCCATATTCCAATATCGACTTTCTAGTATCTGATCAGTATTCTCAAAATTTGCAAAAACCATAAATTATTTCAAATATATTTTTTTACTATTTTAAGCTGATTTCGAGGAATAAAGTATGCCTCGCTCATCTAAAGAATTAGATACGTAAAAAATAAATAAAAGAACAAACTGAATACATAAATTAAAAAACTTTAGCTCCAAAATAAAATCAAAAAATATTAAAAACAATTATTTCACAGTAAAAACCATGGCTGCGGAGTCGGAGTCGGAGTCCATCTGATTTTGGGACAAAAGAGTTAGATTCGAGAGCCGAAAGTTTTAAATTCAAAGACTCGGAATTGGAATCAGTCATTTCCCCAAAAAGTCCGCAAGTCTGCCAATATTTGCAGAGTCGGAGTCGGACTTATTATTTGATATAGGAGTTGGAGTCAGAGTTCAATTTCCAAGAGTCGGAGTTAGTCATTTTTCCTCCGTGCATAAAATTTTGCCAAAGCTACGAAGTCAGATTCAAAGTCGGATAGTCGGAGTCAGGCGCGGATCCACGGGAGGGGAACTGGGGGAACGTTCCCCCTCCAAAATCCCAAGTGTACTTAAAATTTTTCAGAATAGAATACAGGAAAATTCCTCGGTTTTTTAAAATTTGAACTTGAAGAAAGGCGCTAGTAAAAGCGAGGAGAGAACTGTGAAAGCGGATCGAAAGAGAGATAACGGCGAGAAGTTCTCTCCACTCCCTCAAAAAAAAAAAAAAAAAAAAAAAAAAAAAAAATCACAACAGTACCAAAAACTGTTCAGTAAGCAGAGTACAGGAAAAAATTTCCGTTTTTTAGAACGTGAACTAAGGAACCAGGAAAAGCTATTGGATAACAGCAGAAGCGGATCCACGGTGGGGAACAGGGGGAATGCCCCCACCCCCCGAAATCTCAAAGATACCTAAAAAATTTCACAACGGAGTGCAGAAAAATTCTGTTTTATAGAACTTGAACTTGAAGAAAAACTCCAGGAAAAGCGATTAGAAAATAGCAGAAGCGGGTCCACGGAGGGAAACTGGAGGAATGTCCCTCCCCCCCCAAAAAAAAAAAATCTCATACGTACCTAAAAAATTTCATAACAGAGTACAGCAAAATTCTTTTGTGTTTTAGAACTTGAACTTGAAGAATGCCACAAGGAAAAGTGAAGAGAGAATTGCAAAAACAGATTCCAGGAGGGAAACTTGGGAATGTTCCTCTTTTTCCTCAAAAAAAAATCCCAAATGATCCTAAGACTGTTCAGAAAACAGAGTACACGAATATTTTTCCTGTTTTTTAGAACTTGACGAAAGGCTCCAGGAAAAGCGATTCGACAATAGCGGAAGTGGAGGGGAATCCACGGAGGGGAACTGGGGAAATGTTCCCCTCCCCCCAAAAAATCCCACGTGTACGTAAAATTTTTTGAAACAGAGTGCAGGAAAATTTTTCATCTGTTTTTCAGTACTAATCTTTTAAAATAAGTCTTTTTGAACACAAACCTGTTTAAACTGTCTTTTGTATTTATTTGGTGTAGAGTATTATTATATGTAAAGCTTCCACAATTTAGTGGCACAACCAGAGGGGGAGGAGCGTACCGTCCCAGAAGCCAGATTAGAATGATTTTAAAAACATTTATTATAATTAAAGAGAAGAATAGAACGTACCTGGGGGAAACGAAGTTATTTTAAAAGAGGGGAAAAATGTCGCGAAAATAATATAAATTTCTATTGAATAGAACCTTGAAAATTTTCAATCGTGGCGGATTATTGATCAGTTAATTACATCCCGCACCTCCTATTTCTTTTATCCTCCTTCCATTTTTTTTTCCCTATTCGTTTTAAAAATAAGAAAATCTTCATAATGCTACGCTTTGGAAGTATCCTTTCCCCCGCCAAAACCTTTCAAGAGCTCCTCAAATCTCATTTTCAGGCCTTCATTTTCGAAAAATTTCCAGGGGAGGACTGCCTAAGACCTCGCATTCTAAAAACATCGAGAATCGTTTAATATTGCTTTTTTGGAGCTTCAAATTTGAAAAATAGCCGAATCCCTTACGTTACCGAATATGGTCTACAGACACGTTTTTAAGACGAGAATTACGAAAATTTCTTGACAAAAGCTCGAATGCTCTCGTAGGAAATCTAAAAATGAAAAAAAAAAAAAAAAATACAATTGTAAAAATCTAAGGGGAGAGCGTTTAAATCCTTCGTCACTAATATCGCTTAAAAACTTCGTTTTCTAAGACTTCAGTTTCGAAATATTTTTTGGGAAGAGCCCCAGAACTACATTGCTCGTAACATCATCAAAGTTTGTCTGTAACTGCGTTTTTGGAACTTCAATTTCGAAATATCGGGCGGAGGGGTGATCAATTTAAATCTATTCTACAAAAAAAAAAAAAAAAATCTACCGGGGTAAGCCCCAAAAAGTCCCATTTCTTAACAAACTGCAAAACTGCTTTTTAAAACTTCTAATATTTTCCACCGAAGACCCCTCCTCCCCCCCACGAACCTTTCCTCCCAGTATAACTTCATCAGAGACCGTCTAAAACTGTTCTTAGGACTACAATTTCAAAAATTTTCCGGGGAAGAACCCCTGGACCCCCCTACCAGTTGGTGAACATTTTAAGATTAAAATATAAAAACAACAATACAAATACAGCAATGAGCAAAACGGTTTTTAAAATTATTTTTTGAGAACTGTACTTGCAGAATTTGCAATGCACAATTTTTTTTATAAGAAGCGTTAAGACGCAGAGGATAAGTTATGTAGCTCAATTTTCATGGTTAGCCCCCCCCCCCATAAACATAAATTGCTGAAAAAGTTCCCCTCCCAAATCCATAGTCTGAATCCGCCACTGGTCGGAGTCCGAGTAATTTTCGGGGACAGGAGTCGGAGTCAGGAGCCCCAAAATTATCGGAGTTGGACTCGGGAGTAGGTCATCAAGAGCTATTTCCAACAAAGTTTGTTTGAAGTAAATCCGCCTTTAAGTTCGGAATCTATATTGACTTTCAGTTTCCCCGTAGGTGCTAATGTTAAGAGATTTGAACTGTTCAAAATTGAACGAAAAATTGTTCCAATCAAAAAATGAATTATGGGAATGAAATGTCTTCGCCGAGATCTTTCTAACAAAAAAAAATTGTTCGAATCGGACTACTTATTCAAAAGTTATTGGGGGGGGGGGGGGTACAGACAGACAGACAGACATTTTTCCCCATCTCAATACCCTACTTTCCAATTTTTAATTTTTTAATATTTATCTAAATATTTTATTTATTTTTGACTTTTTTTGTTTTTTGGGATATTTTTAAGATACATTAAGCCTTCTTTCCTGCTTTTTTCTTCTTTCTCTGACTTTTATTGGGAAAGTAGGCTAAAAAATGAAGGTCGAATAAAATTTAACAGATAATTCGCAACTCCAACGAACTATAGGGGGCACTGCAGTCACTGTCTAATGGCGGAATTAAAAACTAAAACAAACGCATGTGGTAACGAAGAAAATGCTAAAAGTGTTGTGATTTTTGTTGTTATGTATGATTTTTTCGCTTTATTCATTTGAAAAGATTTTTCAAAGTCTTTTTGGTTATTCTGACCCATATAGAAAGAGATTAGAAACCAAAAAGTATTACGAAAGTAAACAATTAATGCAGAACACACAGTAAGTTGTTCTGAAGCAGCCATTTTCACGATGTTGAATTCAGAATTCATAAATTTTTGGTTCGCTTCGAACGGCATTTTCATTTTGTACCGTTTTTTTCTATACATTAGTACATATTAAGTTCAGTTTCGTGACATTTCCGGCATTTGTTGACATTTTTGTCACATAGTGCACATACGTGGCAGACTGTCAAGAGTAACGTAAGATAATTTATTTCTATGACTATATGATTGGATATCTAAAGAAATCATGCATTTAATTCATTCGTCATGGAAATGATTTACCTGATATGCGAAATCTTGTCAAGATACATTATTCTTTCACGCAATTTTAAAACCATAACCTTATAAACAGATTTTTGGCGAACTTTTATTTTTTATTGTTCAAATTCTTAACGTTCTTTCTGTATTTTTCAATCTGTTCTGCGATAAATATTTTCAAGAAAATTTATTTGCATACTTTCTATTTCAGTAGGATACTGTAGTAACAAAGGTTATTTAAATCATTTATGTGGAATTAGGTTAAGGAAAAGTGTCCAGTCAATGTTGTTAAGTTCGTTTTTTTTTTCTTCATCGAATTGAAAAACTGATATTTATTCAAATTCACTCAGAACAAAATAAATAAAATGTGTACTCACAGTTTATATATGGTGGTAGTTTTCTTTTCAGTTGATTGACCATTATTTCTTTTTATTTATCGAATTCTGTAATCTTACTATCATTTTATTCCACTCATGATAAAAATTAAAAATGGTTTAACTAAAAACGCGAAATCTCGCCAAGGCTACTTTGCTCGCACAATTCCAAAACTATAATCCTAAACAAATTTGGCGAAACCTTTCAGCTGAGAATAAAAGGAATAAAGTAAATTCTTTCTCGGTTAAACATTTTTCATTTTGTTCTACGATAATAAATTCAAGAAAATATTTTGCATACTGTCCATTCCAACTAAATGCTGCTGTAAAATATGATTAGTTAAATTAATTTAAGATTAAAAAAAACTCATATTCTTACAAATTCATACAAAACAATAAAAAATTTTACCTGGTATAACGTTATCCAATTTTGTTAATCCAGAGTTTTCTTGTTTACGCTTCCACCATTAAATACTTTATTGAAAGAAATAAGGAAAACTAACATTATTTTGAGAAGCTCGAGAATACTAC
This sequence comes from Uloborus diversus, assembly GCF_026930045.1. Taxonomy (NCBI): domain Eukaryota; kingdom Metazoa; phylum Arthropoda; class Arachnida; order Araneae; family Uloboridae; genus Uloborus; species Uloborus diversus. The sequence goes on along the minus strand of NC_072731.1, from coordinate 93,944,283 downwards.
TAAGGGACGAATTAATTTTTGTTGTTGAAGGCGTTCTTAGACATGTTGAATGCGTTACTCAGAACAAACTGACCGCGTTTACGTCAACAGATACACGTGGAGCGGAACGTGGCAATGTTTTAGTTGCATTCGCAGTTTTATAAATCACCGCAAGGTAGCGTATTCGAGCGCTGGAGTTCCGAATGTACATAGGAGGCCATGTTAAGACAAAAGTGACGTTTCCTATTTGAAAATCTTTTATTCCAAGAATTTTCCAGTGTCCATCTGACGACGTATCGGCAGATTTTGTTAAAATTTAGATACGTCTCATCAAATGTAGCGCAAAAAAAAAATGGAGTTCCATGTCCAGTATCAGCTTGGTGACATTTGGCGATATTTTTAAAGAACCTCACGTGAAACCATAGGTGAAAACTTCTTAATGAAAATCTCGGGAAATTATTTCTCAATAAGAGAAACTAAACTACGAGAGTGGGGAATGGATTTGGTGTCCATTTTTCAATTTATCGCCAGATTTGTTCACCAATCGACGGTATCAAGACAAATTTGACTCGAAAAATGAGATTGCATATCCTGTGTCAGCTTGGCACTATCGGTAAGCATTGCGAAGTTTCTATAAAGTAACATATAAAACTTCTCGTTACTTATCGACAAAAAATGAGTCCAGAGCTCTTTCCGATAAAGTTTGTTTGAATCAAATCTGCCCTAAGATCAGGAATCATTAGTGCTTTAAATTTCCCCTTAGTTGCTAACATTCCGTTTTTTGAAGTGTTCAAAAAACGCCTACAAAATACAAGAATCATAAGTATTTTTGTGCACAATCTCCGATAAAAGTTTTTTCCAATACAAGTTTTTCCGAGAAAAGCAACATTATAATACATGATTTACGTGAATATAATCATTAAATTTTATAAAAGTTCTAATCTTATAATCTTATTCATTTCTCCTTTTTATTTATTTATTTATTTATTTATTGACCTTTTTTTTAATATAAAAAAATTAATAAACTTGTAAGAACAACTTCTTTTTTTTTTTTTTTTTTTTTTTTTTTTTTTTTTTTTTTTGCACACGGAGTCAGTTTGTGCAAAGGGACACAGAATTTTAATGTTTCCACTTTAGATCCATCCCTTCGGTTAAATTGAGCAATAAAGTTTTGTGCATTGTGTCCCGGACTCTGAGAGTTACTGCGTATGAAAAATTTGACTTGATGACTGTTTGTTATCAAGTGAAACCATGTTGACTTTCACCTCAGCGTGATGCCTTTTACATCAGAGACTACAGGGCAGATAGAAACAACTTTTTTATAGGACTCGACCGATGGTTCAACAATTTAGCCATCGGCATCGGCATCGGCGGCCGGTGCTAACTTGCAGGAAACATCGGCCCATCGGCCTTAAAAAACATCGGAAAGCCGATGGAACTGGCCGATGTTTTTGAAAAATAAGGACCTTGGTTGTTTTACTTTTTAATACAAAGTAAAGGGAGTTATTGTTTTCATATAAAATTGTTTACTTAAATTTCAGTATGAATTTCTATTTTAGTCACCCCTGAAAGAGTTTTTAATACTGCATTCAGGTACCAAACGTGTTAATTATTGCGTTGTTTCTTGCGGCTGGATGTACGTATGTATCTCTCATAAGTCATAACTCAAAAATGGTAAGCTGTAGAAGGCTAAATTTTCGCATATGGGGTGTGCGTACGTTCCAGTTGTGCACTTCCCTTTTTGTTTTCGATCGAGTGTTCTAAAAAGCCTATTTACTCATTTTTTGTGGCTATTAACTACTTATTTCAATGGAAAACTGATATAGCGTCTCAGACTGACGATCATTTGGTGATATATTGCTGAATTTGAGACGATGGAAACAAATATGAGATGGCGAAACTGGTTTTGTTTCATTTTGTTAGATTCCCGTTAAACCGGCGGTAATTTTTAATTTTTCGATATTTGTAATATTAATCACTGTAATGCAGTCTTTTCTGTATTGCTTCGGCGGAGCTACAAGTTTGGGGCCCGTCGAAATACCTTTTTGGGGCCCTATTTCTCTATCACAGAAGTTCTAAAACATTTATCATAAGCATTTTTGTAACTTCTACGGTGCCCCAATGGTTATGGGCCTCTCGCGCAATTGCAACATTTGCTAAATTTTAAATCCGCCACTGCACGTCAAAACAAACTCGGGTGCAAGTTTTAAAAGGGTTTTTCTGCTCAATGTTTATGATTGTTTTGAACTCTATTTTTATGACTATTTTTTGTATTTCCGAGAACACTTGCCTGCCCCTCCTCTCACTCCCTCAATTTCTGAAATTAAACTCTAGTTGTACTTCTTAGTTGTTTAAAACTAACACCATTCCTAAAATTAGAGATTTTTTTTTTTCAAGCTTCATCTATCGTTTAGGAAGAATTTAGAATATTAATGTAAGAAATTGATTAAAGACGTTTTGAATGGTGACATAATTCGGAAATCAAAAGGTCTTTTGAATTTTTTCTTCAGAAGTGCTGAAGTAGGTTCAGAAACTCTTCCGAGGCGTTGGTGCTAGCGGTTCTGTACTAAAAAAATGATCTTTCAAATCCCTGTCATTCTTATCAATTTATTTCTGATAGATTTTTTTGAGCAATCGCGATTACTTATTGTTCTCATTTGACTGTCCTTGACGTTACGCTGATTTTATTTCCCCTCCCCCACCTCCCTCTGCCGCACTCCCGCCCATCGTCCTCCGCAGGCGCGGCTCCTCCAGTCCTGAGCAATGTCCCCCGAAATCCACTTCTCCTGGTCGGTGGTGTCCATGTCCTACACACGCTCATACACACACATACACACACACACACACGCCTATGTCCATACACAAGTCTATGCACACACAAGCTCACACATGCACAAGCACCTACACACACAGAGACATACACGCCTACGTGTGTGCACAGGTCTACGCACACACAAGCCAACACACACACACAACTATACACACGTAAACGCCCATGAGAAGGGCAGGTTTGGGGGGGGGGGAAGGAGCAGTTTCTAGAAACAATAACTCCAATGAGTAGGGTCCTGTCGCAACTCGTGATTGCGAAAAACATAATTTGAATTAAAAATATTAGAACTCAAATTAATTTTTTTAAACTTTTTTTTTGCCATCGGCCAACGGCATCGGCCATCGGCCATCGGCAATCGGCCATTTGGAAGAAAACTATCGGCCATCGGCCATCTTTGAACAATCGGTCAACAATCGGCATCGGCCCATCGGCCAAAAAATGCCATCGGTCGAGCCCTACTTTTTTATTTCCCTATGAGGTGGATGTCGGTAGATAATCACACTATACACAATCAGTTTAAAAGATTAAAAATTTCTACAAAAACAATACACAATCTGTGACCCGTAGGTCGCATGTAACCCGCGGAATCTTCCAAATGTAATTATAAAGTATCATATCCTCATTCAAAAGTATCTGGAGGGGGGGGGATTTGGGTTATTTAACAGTATCGCGGAGAACAGACTGACAGACACCTTTTCACCACATCATTACCTTACTTTGCAATTTTGTTTTTCATGCTTATTCAAAAATGTATTTTAAATATTTTATTTATTTTTGACTTTTTTGCGGTACTTAAATCCTTCTTTCCTATCTTTATATGCTCTCTTTTATTTTTACGAGAAAGAGGAAAATAGCAATTGGATAGATTTTCTCCACTTGAATAATCGTACTTATGTGCATAATCCTCAATATCTGAAATTTGTATCACATATATATTTGCTTTGCTTCAAGCAATTAGTTTTCGATATCTATCTGACAATTTATATCGCAAATATATACTTTAAGCAGAATGCTTTCATTAAATTTACTGCACATATTCAATATTCATACACTAGTTAAAATTACATTTGATATAGTTGAAGCGTGCAAAAGATATTTTATTGAACGAAATTAACTATATGTCTCCGAAATACTACATTCATCGTTTAAGGACGATAAATATAGTAAATCTCCTGTAGTTCTATAATGTTACAAAAAAAATCACAAAAGAGAAATAGTTTTGAAGAGTTCAAAATTTTCAAAACTGAGATTTTTATGCATGTCATTCATTTTTTTTTATTATTATTTACTAGTGGCACCCGCACGGCTTTGCCCGTAATAGAAAAATTAAAGGTCTTTTGGTTCGCCTGTATATTTACAAATAATGTATGGTGAATTTTCTCGCCAATTGGCTTGTACCGACGTTACAGTTCCACGTTATGATAATTTCGTATCTCGCCAATTGGCTTGTACCCATGTTACGGTTCCACGTTATGATAATTTCGTAATTTATGATAGTTTTTTTTCTTAAAATTTAAATAAAAAAAGAACCACATCGAATTTTCGAAAAATCGCTTCGAGGTGCACACCCCCATGCTACATACTAACTTTGTGCCAAATTTCATGAAAATCGGCCGAACGGTTTAGGCGCTATGCGCGTCACAGACATCCTGCAGACATCCTACAGACATCCAGACATCCAGACATCCTCCGGACAGAGAGACTTTCAGCTTTATTATTAGTAAAGATAATATGCTGAATATTTTTCTTCCAAAAGGAAAAAATACATTGATCTCAAAATTTTTAATGAAGACATTTCATCCATTACTAAATTACATTTGCTTACTTCAAAAATGAAGTTTGATATTTGCATATCATTATAACATTAAGGAATTGAGCGGACAAATATGAGCCACAGCTATTGAATGTATTAGCTTAAAAGTTCTATTTTTTTTTAAATTTATCTGTCATTGAAACGCGAAATAGTCTTCTATCACATCAAATTACATACATGTCTGATTCTATTTTGCATCAAATATATTTCTTTCAAACAAGTTCTTTGACATTCACATAAAATACATGTTGTAAAATTTGTAAGGAACTTATAATTGATAGTTAAAACTCTTCCAAGCCTTCAACTAACCAATAAATTATCTCGTACGGTACACTATGAAAGAAAAGAAGCTATATCGGGGGATCGCAACTGGTCTGCAAAAGGTAAAACCTCTAACGCAGCACCATTGAAAAAAGTATTCTTTTAGCTGTTTTAACTTTCAAAATGTGGCTAAAGTCAATAGAATTTAGTGATCGTATTTGAGGATCATACACAATTAGCTATCTTCTTCATTACAGTATTTTCAATGAACCAGTTTCCATTGACCAAAGAGCCTACTTGTTGCAGCAACTTCAAACACAGATAAGTAAATTCCGTTAAAAGGGGAAAACAAGGGGATCATTGCAGGTAGAATTTTGGAACTACCTACTCCTTGCCAGGTGCAAACCGGAATAGTTCGGAGAAACTCCGATAAATTGATTTTCGATTTGCTTAGGTTCAAACGATGCCATTTGATAAAGTAGATGCGAGGAAAACCGTTTTGTATTTCAGTAACATCCAAAAGCAAGCATCAAGTTACCAAATCATCATTATAAGTCAACTGTAGGTTGAAATGTAAACGGGTGTTATCAAAAATCACCACCCGTATAATAAACCAGCTCACTGCATTTCATTCGTAAAGACGTCAAAAGTATGGCAAAAACGTTCTGAGGGGAGAACAAAAAGCCTTTTTTTTTGTGTTTACTTAATTTTTTTAACAGATCTAAAAAACGTTCAATATACGCTTTTCCTTTTTTCGCACTACGAAAAAGTAATATGCAAATCTATATAGGGTAAGTGCTCCTGTAGTCCGCTAGTCTCCAATAGTCGGTCACAAGGACATAAAACTGTTTATAAATATTATGTGCATGACTCAAAATCGGATATGATGGCATTCCCCCATTCGTTTACCTATCCCCAATTATCATCCAGTATCAGTGAACGTTAAGTAGTAACGAGTTATTTTATTTTAAGTGGTGTGTCCATCATCCTAGTTTAAGATTCTTACTTTTTTTGTGAAGAATCATCTTTAAATGTTAAGTACACTTATTTTTTTTCGTTCTACTGTGAATTTGCTTTTAATTATGTTTTAATGGATTGTATAACATAACGCTTCAATAAAAAATAAACTCCACCGAAGACTCAATTATTTTTAGAGGGGTGGCCGACCATTGGGTACTGAATTCTCATGCATTTCCAATAGTCGGCCATGGCAGATTGAAAACTAGTTCTATACTGTTTGATTGATCTACACAGTAGTCAACTGCGTACATAATATGGATTTTCTAACGTTCATCAAATAGTAGTTAAAATAAAGAATTTTCACAGCGGCAATTTATCTGGTTTGAGTAAAAATTCCCTTCATGGCGTTATTTCTTCAACAAAAAAAAATGTTTAAACTTTGTGCTTTAACTTTTTATGACAAAAAGATTCATTTCGTCATTTTATTGCTTCTAATGTTGATTTTAACTTAGAATTCTCAAAAACAGGTGTTGTAAATATACAATCTATCGTTGCGTTTAGAATGAAAGTTCTGTTACTCAGCATGTCATTACGAAATAGTGATTAATCGTTTTTTTTATCAAACCATCTAACGATGGTGATTTGATTTTACTAAGGTTAATTATTTCAAATGTTGGTATCACTTCTTATTACTGCTTCTATAACCAAATATTTAATTCCTAGGGCTTTATTTCTCAAGGAGAGCTAAATTTATTTCTTGTTTAAAATAATGCTGACTTTGCTTCAAAATTACATTACGTAGCTAGAAATTCCATTTTAGTTTATTCATCGTTTACTAATATTCTTGTTGAAAGCTGTATGATTCTCTGCATGACACCGCCACCCCGCCCCCTTTCTCAATTCACCTACAAACAAGCCCATCATTTGGGCAATCAAGGGCGGAGGGGGAAATTGACCCCTCTTGATTTTCAAAACAATGCAATTATGCATTTTGCGTTTTTCCTTTAAAATACATTGAATTCATACCCTCGATCCCCCCCCCCCCCTTTCCCCCGAAAAACTTTTAAAATACGGACGAGCCTATATAATTCATCTTACTCCAGTTCGTTCACAGCGAAGTGCCATTGTTTTTTGTGATAAATTTTCTTTTCAATATGACTTTGATTGCTAATCTTTTACGCAAACAGATTTTTACTTGCATTGTTTTGAGGTGAAATTATTTCAAAAACTGCAATTTCAATTTTATGTTCGGTACGTTGAAGTTCATTCTAATGAACATGTACCAGTAAAGTGTCGATCATATCGATCAATAATTCGCTCTGTATTGGTCATGAATTCTATCAAATTTTTTGTTCAGTCTTTATGTTAACATAAACAGTTAATACAGAAACATTTTTCGCTAATAGGGGGTGGGGGGTATCCAAGATGAAAAGGATTGAATGCAATTTTTTTTTTTGAGGTAATTCACGGATCCAGGTGAGGTTGGCGTGCACATTAGTCACTTTCACATCATTAATGAGAGGGCTGACACTGTTATTTTATATTCCCATGTGACCATAAAACCGAATGTCACTTTTTGTTTTAATTTACATTTCATCTGATAGAACCTAACGCCCCTTTGATATTCTTCTGCGATCCCTTAGTGTCCCTCCCTGCCTCCCCCCTAGGTTAAGAACCGCTGATGTAGAAGATAAATAATAAACAAAATTACTGTATGTTGCATTTGATGCATATTCAAATTGATTGCAGTTTGGAAGATAATATAAAGATAAACGTTGCGAAGACATCAAGAGGGCAGAATGCTTTCGTAATTACTGGAATAATTAGTTTTGCAAGTACACTGCTGTGCTGTAAGTTTTGCATTCAATTTTGTTTAAATTTACTCATTCATACCCCATAAGAGTAATGAAAATAAACGGCCGACTACTGGGTCATGCATGGCCGAGCACTGGATTTCTATGGCCGACTACTGGAGCATTTTCTCGTATTAGCAATAGTTTTGTTTCTAAAATAAAAATGTTTTCATTCCAGAAATAAGTTGGTGAACCATTATCAGAAAGGTATAGCCGAAAGTCTCAGAATGTTTTTATTGTTGTATTGATTGCTGAAATTTGTAGGTTAACAAAAACCAACGACCGATCTCTTAAATGGCCGACTCCTGGAGCGTTTACCCTATATTTATATAAGAAATGATGTTGAACTCTTTGTTCTTTTGTTCGCGGGCATAGGAAACCAAAATTCATTTTCTTTGGCCATGTGTTTGACAGGATCTTCACACTTTAGATTTGCAAGACTTCCAGTATGGGAAGAGCAACGTAACAGCCTTCCGCATGGTGCAAGAGACTGCCCCCGACTACGTGAAGCTGGTAGAAGCAATGGCTGCTCCCCCTTACAACTATAGTAGAATACTGGACTTTGGAATCAGGGTAAGTGTAATAATTTAGCCGTAGAAAAAAAGTTTGACTACTTCTTTTCATATCGGCTAGAAAAGTCTAGGTTTTAATGGGAACTAATTAGTCAATGTTTTTTTTTTCACCAATTCATAGTGGGAATCAGTTTTTAATCCATTTGTTGATTACTATTTTTCATTAAGATTGACTTCGTTAATTGCACCCTTTTTTATTCCTCCATTGTCAAGTAAGCTTGTAGTCGAGTACAGAAAGACTGGAATAGCGCTATTTTGAATGAATTTCTGCGGTAATCAATTTTTTTTAACTGGCTCGGTTTTTTTCTGAACTCATATTTAACATCCACGTTTTAAAGAAATTTTTGGAATTGCTTTTAGGGAAAATGTCCAAGCTTTCTTTTGGTGCACATTTCATGTATGTGCCAGTTTATCAGAAGTACGATCAAATTTAAAAAAAAAAAAAAGCTGCTTACTAAGATTCGTACAAAAAGAACAGAGAAACGTATTCAGTGAGGAAATCGTAGATGTGGCAAATGTTGGCGACAAAACCGCAACCTTTTTTGTTTACACCTGCTGTCAGTTCTAGTGAAATAGCATATAGTATGATAGTTGCTTCTTTTAAATTTCGGGAGACAATTTGAGGAAGTAACAACAATGAAGCTACACTGTGTTTTAGCTTTTACTTTTACTTTTTTTTCCGGATGAGTATATTTTTAACAATTGTTTTGAAAAAGACATAAAAATTAGGATATTGTGGGGATTTTCTTCGTTTGCAAAAATCATTAAAAAGACCCCTAAACCGAAACCAATTAAAATAAACAGCTAAAATATTCTTAACACGTGCAGACTGTTATGTTATTAAAATTATTGGTGATAAACAAATTCGCTTTTTTATGTTCATTGTTTGAACCAACTGTTACATTATAGATGTATATAATTTATCTGAATTTTTACTATGAAGTGAACAAACAGACTTTCAGTTGGTTGATAGTAGTAATTCAAGAGTTGTCAATTGAAAGTTAAAAAAAAAATTTCGGAATACTAACTAGTTTTTTTTCTTTTTTTGAATCTATATTACCGTAAACGCGGGCTACTTTGGCCCAGATTTTGGAACTTTTCTCATTGATTTCTCAATAATTTTGTAACTATTCATATTTCCAAGCTGTGGTAACTTGTTTTACACATCTAGAGATCTCTTAATTTAATTTTTGAATAGTAATCAGTTTATTTCCAAGTATTTTTACCCTTTATTATTGTTTTTTATTTGGGTTTATGTTACCTTTGCGTTTGGGTTACTGTGGCCCAAAGTGGTTTTCCTTATTTAAAATCATTGTAGAACTAACTCGAGTCAAAGAAATAAGTGTGCTGATAGAGAAAATATTTATTTGAAAGAAAAATGCATTTACAAGAAGTTTGAATCACACATAGGGCAAAAAACTACGTTTAGGGAACATTTATAGGGGAAAGTTCGAAATAGTAATATTGGGCCACTGGTTGATGAGCACGGAATTTTAATTCAGGACGATAGTGATATTGCTAATGTTCTTAATAGCTTTTTTTCGAGTGTTTTTAACGATAACTGTATCTCAATAGTTGACACCAACAAGACACAAGCTATAGTACAGCTTGAGGACTTTGTATTTTCCAGGGATGACGTTTTACTTCATTTGAAAAAAATGAAAGAGATTACGGCTCCAGGACCAGATAATATTTATCCAAAAATTTTAGTTGAGTGCGCGGAGGAATTAGCAGATGTAATCGCAAATATTTTCATTGCTTCTTATAACTCGGGGACAGTGCCAGAAGATTGGAAGCTGGATAACATTACACCGTTCTTCAAGAAAGGGTCTAAAGGGAGTGCGGGAAATTATAGACCTGTGAGTCTAACTTCGGTGGTTTGCAAAATTTTTGAAACATTGATGAAAATTAAGATAGTAAATTTTCTAGAGACTAATAATCTCTTGACTAGTTTTCAGTAAGGTTTCAGGAAAGGTAAATCTTGTGCAACTAATTTATTACATTTCTATGACAAAGTTACCGTGGCTTTGTACAATAAGAAGCCTGTAGATGTTGTTTACATTGATTTTCAAAAAGCTTTCGATAAGGTACCGCATGTTGCTCTACTTAGCAAATTAGCTGATATAGGAATAGGAGGGAAAACTTTCATTTGGATAAAAAACTGGCTGACCGGAAGGAAACAAAGGGTAGTTGTAAGGGGAAATTATTCTAATTGGAGTGAGGTCTTAAGCGGGGTTCCTCAAGAATCAGTGTTAGGGCCTGTTTTGTTCATGTCTTTATGAACGATATTCACAAAAATATTTCTGGGAACATGAATTGTTTTGCTGATGATGTCGAAGTTATGGGGACTGTAGAAAATGAAGAACAAGCAAATCAGCTGCAAGAGGATCTAGATCATATTACGGAGTGGGCTTGATAAATGGGGTATGGCTGTTAATGTTGGGAAATGTCAAGTGCTACATTTAGGGCATGGAAATAAGTGTACAAGTTATTATTTGCAAGGTTCAGTCATTAGTCAGGCAGAAAAAGTTACTGATCTGGGCGTCTCAATAAGTCAGGATTTAAAGTTCAGCCAAAAGTGTAGCATAGCTAGTAACAAAGCCAATAAGATGCTTGGGTTTATCAATAGATCTATTTCAAACAAATCTAAAGAAGTTCTGCCTTTATATAGAAGTTTGGTAAGACTCATTTGGAGTATGCTGTTCAATTTTGGTCTCCTTATCTTAAGAAACATATTAATGTATTGGAAAGGGTTCAAAGGCGGGCTACAAGGCTAATAAATGGACTTTCTCATTTAGACTATGATTTCAGGCTTAGAAGGCTAAAAATGTACAGTCTTGAGCAAAGAAGAGACCGAGGGGAAATGATTCAGTTGTTTAAATTTATTAAAATGAAAGATGTTACGGGGTTGAAGTTTAGCACTGAAAAAAGAACAAGGGGTCATTGTTTTAAGCTATTTAAATCTCAGGCTAACATGGATATTAGGAAAAATTATTATTATAGCAGGGTAGTGGAACCTTGGAACAGTTTACTGGAAGAGGTGGTAATGAGCAAAGGAGTAGATAGTTTTAAGAGGGCCATTGATCTTCACTGGGGATTGTAAATTGACTAGGACCAGTCTAGCTGGGCCCAGAGCCTGTTGCTGGTCGTCACTTTTGTATTTGTATTTGTATAAATATCTGACAGTTTCAGTCTTACTTTACGTTCAGTATTTAATTTTCTTCTTGAAATATTGATCAAAAAGGGATATCAAGTTTAAAAAAAAAAATTTTTTTTCTGACTCAACAGTATATTTATTTGTAACATTGAATCAGATGGCAATTAAGGAATAGTTTTAGAAAATACCCTTCAGAAACTCTCAGTTTAACAATATGATCCTTTTTCTTGCAATAAAACTAGAACAGTCTTTAAATTTATAACTTCTTGTACAGGATTATGAGTCTAGCTGTTTGGGAGGAATATATGGCGCATAATTATCATTTGATTGCAATTTCGAGTTTGAGTGCTTAAGAATTTTCTATTACTTTTGAAAAACAATATAACTGCTTTAATAATCAGATATTTAAAAAAGGGTATTTTTTATCAACAAACATATTTGTATGCCCACTAGTTAGGAGAGACTCCATCTGAACAAATTTCATGCACTCCTTTTTTACACACACCACAAAGCAAGTTGCATAATTTATTCCTTTTTTTTTTAACTGTGTAATTCACACTGCAGCCAGTTTCACCCAGAAAATTTTTCTTAAGTAAAAATACTTTTTCCCATCCCTGATGTATTTTTGGGTTGCCAATCATTCCTTCTCTTTTTCATCATTAAAAACTCATAAGAAATTATTGCTAACAAACACAGCAACTCCTTGTCACACTTTAATAGTGAAGCAGGCGTTCGCATATGCTCTATGTACTGTTTCCCTTAAATTTAATAGAATTTTCCGATCAAAAGCTACTGAGAGAACAAAAGTATTTATATGCTTTCAACTTCATATACCTTGTATTCATAAGTGTAACTTCTTCAGCACTCTATGAAACCCCGAGCCTTGCAAGAGACAAATGAATAAATGATGAGTAAACAGCCCATGAATTATAAACTTCCGCCATTACAATAGTATTTTTGAGAACCCCCTGTCTACCCTTCAGCCCCCATGAACCCCTAGGGGTTCACAAACCACTGGTTGGGAAACGTGTAGATGAAGAAGGATTTGTGTTTAACTTTTGAAGTAGGAGAACATTTCACAGGCTGGAAGAAAGATGAGAAGAGAACACTTTTGAATAGGCTATTATGTCAGTGACACAGCAAAGGGGGGGGGGAGGCCGACCTCCCTTCCCCAAGGCATTGGTTTTAACATACGTATGCGTATACTAATACAATAGTTTATGCATATGAAAGGACTGTCCACACTACACTTATCTTCCATTTTTCTTACTACAACAGGTAAACATAAGCAGCTCTAAGCACACAGAACTACTAAATGCAACTTACTGCAATAGTTGTGGAATTAAAGTATCTCAAAGTTTGACTCAAATAACATGGATGTTAGGAAAAATTATTAGTTTAGCAGGGAACCTTGGAACAGTTTACCGGAAGAGGTGGTAATGAGCAAAGGAGTAGATAGTTTTAAGAGGGCCATTGATCTTCACTGGGGATTGTAAATTGACTAGGACCAGTCTAGTTGGGCCCAGAGCCTGTTGCCGGTCGTCACTTTTGTATTTGTATAGTTGTTTTAAGGAAAATTATTTTTTTTAATGTGTGTGCATACCTAGTTATTGTCTCAGAAATTACCGACGCAAATAGGAGTATTTGTATCGAAAAACCGAACAAAATTATTTGATGCGATTTTTTATCATATAATGCATTGAAACTTGCTACTCGATCAAAATAAGGTGTTTATTTAAAGGAAAAAAGATATTTCTTACAAAATTATTATCTTTTTTTCTCTTCTATAAACTTATTGCAATTAAACGGTTGCTCATCTAGTATTTATTACTGCGTGCTTGCGTCTTGCGATCATCATATTTACTCCTTCTATGGAAAGGATTAGGATTTCCTAAGTGTCTGTTTAGTCAGCATCTGCTACAATCCAATCATGAAAATTATCGTGAAAAATGTACTCCGTGATGCTTTATTGCGGGTTACAGGTGCCTTCTCTGAAAACTGTTGAAACAAAGGATCCTAAATTTTTGGGCACTTTCAAAACTTTTTGGTGCATTCCATGCTCTCAACATTTGCTACTTCTTCTCTGGCGTGAACAGCTATCTTGGGAAACCTGAGCTCATTCTATTCTACAACATTAAAATTCCATAAAATTTTCAACAAATTTTAACAATATTTGTAAGAAGTAGCTGCAACTGGGTAAATTTTTTTCTAAACTTCCTGCAACTTTTAATTCCTATTCATCTTCCATAATGAAAGCTATGCAACTGAGCCCTAATGAATTGAATCTGCAATCTCTCTCTTTATACGTTGCCGAGAATTCCAGGTTTTTTCTTGGGTTTTCCAGTTTAAAGCATTAATTTTAGCTATTCTTTACTTTTCCAAATCTCTCTGGTGGAGTTTTTCAAGTTTTTATGCTGGGCCAAAGTAGGTCGTAATTTTAAGGTTAAGAGATAGGTTGTCACATTTTTAATTTAAAAAATACAAAACAGAAATCAGAAGTACAACTATGCTACGGCATAGAGTATTAAAAGTGCTCTTAAATAGGTACTTAAACTACTAGCTGATGTAGAACTGCTTCTAAATGGAGAAGTTTCATAGGTTATGAAGGCACATGTTAGCACAAGGAACTTAGAATCACTAGTGTCGCTTCTTAAGCAGAACTATAGAACTGCTTGGTATACATAATTGAGTGCTTGGGGATGCTCTCCAGTGGAATCTGTCAAAATACGTTGAAAAAAATGCGCCTTGAAGGTTGACAGTGGACGTTGTATCTTTTTCTCCATTTGGTCCAAAGAAGGACCCTAAGGCCAAAGTTGCCTGCGTTTACGGTACCGATTTCAAGTTGTATTTCCTCATCACCATTAGCGTTATCAGCGTTCATCAATCCACTGCACGATTGATGCCTTTCCTAGATGATTTGTCATAAGTGTTTGCCGTTAGTAATTAATGAAATATTCCTATACGTCTAATAAAGAAGTCTATACGTTTAATGAGGGTATGAATTCAACTTCGTTGTCATAGGTTTCATTCGTTTCACCATGAGTAGTAGCTTCTCTTTTTGTTTAAAAGTTGCGTCATTCCTAAAAAACATTCTCTTAACTGATAAAAGAAGGACATAGGCTGTTGTTTCCATATATCGAAATCGCTGCTGATGTTTTGGTAACGAAACTGACTCAGTGATGGAAGAATGTATGCGTACGTAACTTTGACACTTGTGCACCAAACTCATAAGTTTCAGTGTGTAATCATGGCTTACTTTCAAAATGTTTCTAACCCATACATGTTTTGCAGACAGAAACAGCTTTAATGTTTGATGCTGTCAGACTTTTCATCTTATCTCTGCAAGAACTTGATGTTGGCAAAGAAGTTCAGCAGTTTCCGTCAATTTCTTGCAAAAGTGGTCAAGCGAAAGGCACAGATGGGACAAGTTTAATAAACTACATGAAATCTGTAAGTATGCTTCTTTTTAATATGTAATTTCTTAAATAATTAATCGTGTAATAATTAACTTTGAAACATGCTAGACAATTGAGTATTTTGCATAAGCTAACGAGTTTTCACAGTACTTTATAAAAACTAGTGGAATAAATAAATATTTCCCATGCAGCTTTACTAAGTGAGCCGATGGTTATGAGAAAAATAATAAGAAAATGAAATCTGAAATGCTTGTCTGAATAAAAAAAACTACACAAAAAATGACATTGTGGCATTGTTAAACCGTCCAAATAATAACGCTCTGCGCTCAGGAAACCAATGGCAGGTGAGTCTCCACTGCTACAAATAGCGCGGCAGAAAGCAATAGCGATTTCTCCTAGCACGAATGGTAGCTAAAACCTTCTAATTTGATGCATTAGTCGAAAGGAATAAAAATATTATTTGCAAAATTTATTAGAAAGTAGCAATATAAATGGCAGTCGTGGGACAAAAGCTATGCTTATATTGAATAACATAAGTTTATAATGATGAAGGTATATTGAAACCACAAATTGAATTAAGTTTCAGTTAATACAGTAAAAATTATCAATTCAACATTATCAGCTTCAACATTAAGCTTAAGTTATTTAGTAAAAGCATAGCTTCTATTCACCAGCCCCGTGACTGCCATTTTTGTTTGTTATATATTACATTTTGCAATTACTACTTTTACTCTTTTCGACTATTTCAGCAACAGAGAAGATTTTAGTTACCATTCGTGCTTCAGAAGAATTCGTTACTGCTTTCCGCTGAGCTATTTATCGAAGAGTAATCTTAGTCGCCATTGGTTTCCTCTGCGCAAAGTGTTCATATTAGTCGGGGTGGAGGTTCATTATTAAAAACATATTACTCTCCCAAATGGGTTCGACTCATCAACCTTTCTATTAGCAGTTGAACTCACTAGCCTATTGCGCCACGTAGGCTTCGCTACGGAGGAATTATTAAACGAGCTAATCTTAACAAATATCTGCACATATGCTTTGAAAATAACAAGTGAAATGTGGAACGCTTTTTGTTTCATTTGATTTTGGTTGCCAACGTCTTAAAAATGGCATAGCTTCGAAAATAGTTCAGCTTTTTTTCTATTTTAACTACTAATGTAATTATACATTTAAAGGCTTGTTGGGCACAGTTCATCCATGAGCTCAGACAGAAAATCCTAGGCAGACTTTCCTAGTACATTTTAGGAAGTATTTTCTGAAGTCTTATGTTTGTTAAAAATAATTAAAAGAAGAAACATTTCAAAAGCAATATTTTGTGCATAAGCCAAGATTTATGATTTAAGTTAAGACTACAACTGGTTGAACCCCCGATAATTAAGATACATACTCTTAAATTTCTAAAACGGTCCCTGACTATAACCTCAGAGAGTAACTATATTATTAAGGCGTAACGTGAAAGTCACACTTTTCTAAAACCTTAACGGTTTTCAGTTGTTCAAATTGTTATATCTTGCTTTGAGTATGTTTTTCTTTCTTTAGCGAACATTGTTTCTCTTTTTAAAAAAAATCCATGTCAAAAGTTTTATAGTTTTGCGCAGCATAGCTTAATACAAATACTTTATAAACTACTCATTTTCACGCAACGACACAACCTAAAAACTAGTATGTTGTGGCCATCACGAAACTTTCTTCTATATTTTTCTTTTTTTTTTTCTTTTTTTTTTTCTGATCCCTCCCCATGCTTGACGAGGAAGCAATATTCCCAACAAAAACAAAATGACACATGCAAAAACTTGACGACTATCCCAATGTCTGAATTATTGCAAAAGCAAAGCAAAGAGCGAAAATTGAAAGTTATTTTAAAAGCCTTGCTTGAATGAATTACAAATATTTTATTTGTTAACAAACATAAGATGGCAACAGTTCAAAATTTTAAATCATTGAGATAATATTTCCTATCATTTCCATACAATTAAAATCACGAGAAATACGCAGACGACAATCTATTACGATTTATCTTTCTTATTGTTGCATTAATAAAAATATTTTTATTCGCAAAAAAAAAAAAAAAAAATCAACACCTCTTGGAGCGATCGGCGTCAAAATAGAACCAAAGCCTGTTTACATATGGATTCACATATATTCCAAATTTCAACCAGAACGTAGCATTACTTCTTGAGATAGGGCACTCAAAATGGAAAAAAAGAACGGGCGATTGCGCTACCCCCCTTTTAGCTGTTGACACAAAAATAAAATCAGTTCTTATACCCACTAAGGGCTACTTGCCGATAAATTTTTTTTTCATTCTGTTCATTATTTCTTGAGATACAGCAGTCACAATTGACGCCAAAAAACGTTCTACAGCTCAACCCCCGTTTGAGTTATTGACACCAAAATTGAATCAGCCCCTGTTCCTGTTAATACCAACATATGGACCAAATTTTGTTTGATTCCGCCAGTAACTTCCTGAGGAATAGCAAGCACGCGTAACTCGAAAAACGTCCCATTGCTCCACCCCCCTTGGAGGAATTCGCGCCAAAAACTAATGGGCACAAGTTCACATAGGGGCACATATGTGTACTAAATTTCGTTCGATTTCATGCGGTAGTTTTTGTTGTAGAGCGGCCACAAAAAACTGGTCACACACAGACGTGACACACATACATACACACACACACACACACACACATACATACACACACACACACAGACAGACATTTTCCAAAAATGGTCGAAATGGACTCAGCACACCTCAAAACGTTCGAATCCGTCAAAATTCGAAATTCGAAAATTTGCACGAATCCAATACTTTCTTCTATATATTAGATATAGAAGAAAGTAATAAACTATTTTCAAAAAATAATTGTTAAAATATTGCATATGATAGTGGAACTATAAGGACGCACCTAGAGTTTTTTTCGGTGGTTATGCGTCGAAATTAAATGGCCAATTGTAATAACTCGATTAATATTATTTTTTAATCATCATTATTGATGTTTAAAAACTAGTCAAAACCACCTTCAAATCACACTTTACGAAGTATAATTTAAATCACTGTAGTTTTCAATTAATAAAAGATCTGTGCCATATTCAATTAAAGTTGATTAGTTTCTCATGTGTATTGCACCTTATTTATTCTTGACACCTTATTTGCAGAGCAATATGGTTGGCGTTACAGGGTTAGTAACCTTCAACGGGCAAGGAGTTAGATCCGTATTCCAAACAGATATTGTTTTCTTACAAGAAAACGGACTCATGAAGGTAAGGAACGATTAAAATTACAAAATGTATCAGACAAACCTAGATAAGATGGTTTCAGGATATCGAAATACAATGAAGCATCGTTTATACGTTTTTGAAGGGACTGTATGAAAAAAGCGTATAAATGACAAAATGTATAAGAGTATATGTTAATGAATTAAACTCTGCAGGAACTAATTTAAAAATTGTATAATTAATAAAAACGTATAAAAGAGAGACGTATAAACGATGCTTCACTGTATGTAAATCGTAGTCTAATTTGCATAGCTTAAGTTTCCTGCTAGCTCCTTTTTTCTTATTAACTATCAAGATTATTTATTTATTTCACTATATTTCACTCAGCATTTCTTCTATATACAACGTTTCACATCTTGATTGTGTTCAGTACATAGATATTTGCATATATATTTTGAGCTTTATTCCCCGAATTTTAAACTTCGGCTTTTTTTTTTTATAATTTGAATAAAAAAAACCTTGTGTATTATAGTATTGTTATTGCACTAGTTTTTTGATACTGTTTGAAGAACAACCCAGCAAATTAATGTTTTTATTTTCATTTTATTTATTTGTTTATTTTTTTTTCACAATTTTTGAGAAATGAGATTTAAATAACCATTTCCAATTATTTTTAGTCAGAAGTATTAGTGTCTTCTTTCCAACAAAAATTTTCAACAAAAGTAAAATATTCTATTTTTCCAAACTTGCATTTACCTAGTTGTAGTACTCAGATATTAAGCATAAACATTCTCAAAAAAAAAAAAAAAATTAACACAAAAAATAATGATTTTTACTTGTTGTGTGTGTGACTCTACTGTCACACTCGTACTGACATTTCATAACTATCTCTATAAGTAGTTTTATGACTTAGCTTGATTTCCTTTGCAAATTTCAGCAGAAACTTTGCATTTTTTTAACTAAACATGTACTTTACTGCTTATAAAGCTAATAAAAATATTAATATCACCTTGCTTCTAAAATACTTGCAAAAACAGAACATCATTTGTCTTTTCGCAACCCTCGCAGTCAAATTGTATGAAATGGAAAACTATCTCAAGCAGTGAATATGATTCGCAATCATTTTGATTCTGCTTGCTGCCATTTGGAATGCTTATATTAGAATGCTGGAAAAAATAGCTTCTGAATGAAGTTTTGAGGATTTAAATTGTGCAGTTTAATACTTGTAATGGGCTCGTTTCCAAAATTTAAAAGTAATTCTTTCTGAAAGAGCATGCTTAAAAACATAGAATCTGACCATTTTTTAAATAATTTCTTCAAGTTTAATATTTTTAAAAAAATACTTAAATCGGTGCTCTTTCATCGTTTAACACTTCTGCCGATGACATCACAAATGATGAAATTCCAGTCAGTGTTGCCATTTTCACGGTCCAAAATATTTAATTCGCATCGTTACTCACGTGTATTGGCAACGATATGGTTGATAGCAAGCGTAGAGCGCAATTGTAATTCGCTTCTTGATTATCATAACGTGGAAATGCGGTAGAAAGATGCGCCATAGTGCATCATTTGCGACGTCATAAAGACCACGCCTTGTATGTAGAATCCGACATTTTAAAAAGTTAATTAAAAAATAACTGTTGAGAAAATAAAAGTATTTTCTAAGTTCAGGTTTTTTTGAGCAATCACGATTGCTTATTGTTCTCACTTGACAGTCCTTGATGTTCCGGTTCCTTTTTCAGCTTGGACCAGGCCTGCAGCACCACCGTCCACCGGCGGCGGCGCGGCTGGTCCTGAGCACTGTCCCCCGGAATCCACTTTTGCTGGGCGGTGGCGTCCATGTCCTACACACACATGCCTGCACACAGACACAAACACATGCCTACATACACACACACACGAACGCCTGCACACACACACGAACGCCTGCACACACACACGAACGCCTACACACACACACGAACGCCTACACACACACACGAACGCCTACACACACACACGAACGCCTACACACACACACGAACGCCTGCACACACACACACGAACGCCTACACACACACACACGAACGCCTACACACACACACGAACGCCTACACATACACAGACACACGAACGCCTACACACACACACACGAACACCTACACGCACACGCACGTACACAACACTCACTCACACACATGCATACATACACTTACCCACCCACGCACCCACACACATGCGCCTACACAAACACACACGCTCGTGATTGCGAAAAACATAATTTGAATTCAAGATGCCAAAAATTCAATTTTTTTTTTTTTTTTTTTTTTTTTGAGCAATCACGATTGCTTATTGTCCTCACTTGACCGTCTGTGGCGTCTGGTTCCTTTTTCAGCTTGGACTAGCAGCACCACCGCCCACCGTTCTCTGCAGGCGCGGCTCCTCCGTTCCCAAGCCATCCGCTCTCCTGGTCGGAGGTGTCCATGTCCCACACACGCACACTCACACACTCACACATATACACACAAACGACTTCACACACATACACTCACACACTCACACATATACACACAAACGACTTCACACACATACTCACACACGCCTACGTGCATACACACAGGTCTACGCACAAACCCAAGCCTACACACACACATAACTGTGCACAAGTATCCGCCCAGGAAGAGGGGCAGGAGCCGTTTCTAGAAACAATAACTCCAATGAATAGAGTCCTGTCACAGTTCGTGATTGCGAAAAACATAATTTGAATTCAAAATTTCAGAATTCAAATTAATTTTCTTTTCTTTCTTTTTTTTTTTTATTCAATCAATTTTAGTGACAAAAAGTAGGGTCTGGTGGGGGAAAGTGGTCAATGGGGTAAAGTGGTCATACGTCAAATAAATGGCTATAGCTTGGAAATAAATTTTCGAATGAATGTGAAAATTTTATTTTAGAGTAAGGCAGTTAGGAACTACATTTTGAATACAAAAGTTTACAACTGGCAAAACTTTATTCGGTGAAAAAAAATATTTTGCATAAACATGAAAAATTTTAATATCTAAACACCTATTTTAACATCCTTGGGAAATTTTGTTTGTTACAATTAGGAATAGATTGATTGTACAGGAAGCTTCCTACATCTCTCAAGAACTCTTACTCATTAGCAGTTAGCTGAATCTATTTTAGATAATTTTTTAGAACAATTTAAATAAGATGGGGTAAAGTGGTCATAATATTAGGCTTAACGAATATTGTTCTTCTAATGTCAATTAATCTTTAGGTATAAGGCAGATACAAATTAAATAGTAATTTTACTTAATATGTATTGTTTTTACAGTAAACGGGGTTAAATATTCGAGTATATGCGTATATATGCGCATATATACTCGTCTAGACGTGTACATAGACGTATTCACATAATTGCGCCAATAAATACCTATATGGGTATCTGCAAGTGTTTTTTATTCATACAGCTATACATTCTACTATACACGTATGTGCTCGCTTATACTCGTATATATAAGAACACTTATATACTCAGGTAGACACGTATATTCGCGTACGTACTCGAGTAGACACTTACACACAAATATATGATATAAAAGTATACAGGGTGAGTTTACATTCTTGAGCAAATTATTAAAAGGTGTTACAAGAGAGGATAAGAAGCAAGAGTCAATAAGGAACATATGGTCACAAACCCAATGCTGACGCGCTACATGCACGCAAAGTGAGAAATTGATGGATGCAAAAAAAGTCACAAATTTATATATATATATATATATATATATATATATATATATATATATATATTACACAAATACAATTTTACGCAACATTTTAGGACTTAAGAAAGTTTTAAAGCTATTTATGAAATTTGCGGCCTTCAGCTGTAATACATGCGTCGCATTCACAGATCTCTCTCTGTTGCAATAACGAGACTTTTAAAAAACTTTCATCAGCCGCTGCGCCTTTGTTGCGATGCGTGTATTAGAGCTACTACAGACCGTAACTTTCAACAACTGCTCTAAATATTTCTTAAAAACTCAAATGTTAGGCAAAATCATCTTTACGCAACAAATTTGTGCCCTGTTTTGTATCCATCAGTTTCTGGCTTTGTGTGCATGTAGCACGTCAGTGATTATAACTTCCTTATGATTCTTTGCTTCTTATCCTCCCCTCTCACACCCCTTTGATTTTTGCCCAAGAGCTTAGATTCACTCTGTAAGCCGACATGTATATAAGCGTATATTCTCGTGTATACATACATGTACTGGTGTATACACGTAAATGTACGTATATATGTCTATACAGGTATATAATCGTGTTTACACCTCCACATGCGTATATACTCGTGCTTCCATATTATATACACGTGAGTAGACACGTACAAAGACGCACTGGATGTATACACTAATTAACTCGTGTATACTCGTATATGTATGTATGTACACTTATATATGCGTATATACGTCTATTATACACATACATACTCAAGTATGCACGTATTTTCACGAGATACAAGTGCATACGCACATATGATGTTCGTTTATACGCGTATATACTCGTATATACACGTGACACGTACATATGCGTGACACGTATATACATGTGACACGTATGTACTCATGTAGACACGTATACACTCCTGTAGGTTATCACGTATACATGCTTATATACTCGTATATACACGTATATGCTTGAGTAGGCACGTGCATGCATGTATCTGATGTATACATATATCTACTCATATAGGAACGTGTTTACTCGTGTAACACGACACGTATATATTAGTGTATACACGCATGTACTCATATAGGAACGTGTTTACTCGTGTAACACGACACGTATATATTAGTGTATACACGCATGTACTCGTGAATATACTTGTAACTATAAAAACAACTGAAATATACAAGTATTAAGGTTTTGCATCTATTTTTAACTATGACCACTTTACCCCAGGCTATGACCACTTTCCCCCACCCCATGGGGTAAAGTGGTCATAAAAACATAGGGAAAAGAAAGTTCTATAAAAGTACTAAAATCAATATTTTTCTTCCTAAAATTCAATGTACCGTGTTCTTTAATAATGCAATGTAAAATAACAATAAAAAAAGTTGAAGTGTTCAAACAATTTGTTGCATTTATTATCCACCTAAGTTGAAAACCTACGATTTTATGACCACTTTACCCCACCAGACCCTACTACTTTTGATTGAAGGAAATAACCCCTTTATATAAAATTTATTTCTTCTACTTACAGTATGATCCTGTCAAATTAAAAAAATCTCTAATTCAAAGCGTCAATGCAACCTTAGTCAAAAACATTCCTGCACAATTGAAAGTAAAAACTTTTTTCCCTATCTGAAATTCTTTGTTTTCAAATCTTTTCAGCTGGGAGAAATTCTACCTGGCCAAATCATAAATGTTACGGGAAATGTTACAATAGAAGCTCCTTACGAACACCAAAAGTATATAATCACAACCATTGTGGTAAATTAATATTTATATTTTTATATTTATACATTTTTTATAAACAAGTATTTTATTAGTGTCTAATTTGCATTGAATATTGATTATTATATTTTAAATTATCGTAAAGGTACACACCCAAAAATATTTATTCTTAGCCAAATTTCCCCCCAGATGATTTTTATTGTGTTTTAAATGCCATTTTAGATACCTTCATTCGAATACCAGAAAGGTTGATATCATACTACAAATAATGACGAAATTGTTGCATGCTGGGTATCATCATGTTACAGGTTGGATGTCAGAAAGAATGACGAGATGTTGCGTGCTGGATGCCATGCTAGAAAGAACGACGAAATCGTTACTTGTTGGGTACTCGAAGGAATGACGAAAGTTTTACATATTGATATCATACTGGAAAGAATGATGAAGGTGTTACTTGGTGGATGTCTTACTACAAAGAACGACGAAAGTGTTGCATATTGAATATCATGCTAGAATTAACGATGAAAGCATTAAACGTCAATTTTTGCACTCAGATCATCGAAATATTAATTAGTCACATATCAGTTCTTACTTAGCAATCATTTCACCGAGAACTGCTCTGACTCGCCCAATTCGTTATTAAAAGAGAAATATTAAATTATCAGATTGTAAAAGAAATAGAAATATAATATGCGTATATTTTTTCACAGTATCAATCAGAACAGTTACATTTTCAGTTTAGATATATTAAAAGTAATTGTTTTGTTATTCACGTTTAAGGCATTATATTCAATGTACAGTAGAATTCATTAATTCTCATTTAAGCGTAATAGTTTATACTAATGGTACCCGCACGGTTTTGCCCGTAGTAGAAAATTGAAAAGTCATTTATTTTGCCTGTATATTTGCAAACAATGGATTATGAATTTCTTGCCAATGTGCTGCGTTAATTTGCTCACTCGTGTTATTTGCTCGTCCACGTTACGGTAATGTACTCGTCCATGTTATGGTGATTCGCTCGGTGAAGAGGAATTAAATCCACCAATGGTGGTAAAAAGAAAATCATAGAAAAATAACAAAATCGAATTCCGAAAAATCGCTTCGAGGCGCCCCCTTCTACCCTACGAACTAATTTTGTGGCAAATTTCATGAAAATTGACCGAATGGTCTAGGCGCTATGCGCGTAACAGAGATCCAGACTTTCAGCTTTTATATTAGTAAAGATAGAGATAATACTTTATATATTTTTTGACCTTCTGATTATATTGGACTAGATACAAGCAAAGCTAAATAATACACCAATAAGACATTGGAAAATATGAAGCAATTATACAAAAACTAATGTGGTTTCTTCCTCTTCTTAGTTTTCATCTTCTAGTAATGTAGACATAGATGGAAATACAAATCATGATATTAAATTCGCCGCTAATTGAGCGCAGTGAATGACATACTCTATACTACCTAATCGGCACGTTAAATATAATTAGTTCTACAAAAAACGGTACAAAACATAAAATGTCCCAATTTGTTCTTCTACGTATAAACAAAATTTAATTAAGAAATTTTATGATCAAATAAATTACTGGTCTCAAAATGTCTTTCCAATGTATAGTTTTTGTACCAATCTACTTGTGCCCTTGAAGCTTATTTATTTATTTTGTACTTTCGTTCTATACAAAAGCAAAACAGAAGGTATTAATTAAATTGGTACTTATTTTTGTCAAATAGTACCTAAATAAAAATTTATTTCTGAGGGGGAAAAAT
The DNA here is from genome assembly GCF_026930045.1 of Uloborus diversus. NCBI lineage: Eukaryota > Metazoa > Arthropoda > Arachnida > Araneae > Uloboridae > Uloborus > Uloborus diversus. Next base: position 93,919,026 of record NC_072731.1, on the reverse strand, counting down.
ATTTTATGGGGCTCCTTCCATCTACTTAAAGAACCTTTAAAAAAATGTCCGAAGTCTTACTTCATTGTTTGAAATTGATAATTTTAGTTTTCTTCTAACGTTTATAAATATAATTTATTTTGCATCATTATTTCTCATAGGAATATTTTAAAATGCTCTCTCAGTTCATTTTCAAACTAAGTTTACCCAATAATTTTTTTCTGGTGCAGTGATTATACATCATTTTACTTTTGAAATAGCTATTATCCAAGACATATTTGTCCAAAAGCAGCATTATTGTCTCAATGACCAAGCAATATTAAAGTCGTTAAGCACAGCCCATGCCGACAAATTTCAAGAAACTTTGTGTCTATAATCGCAAGTCTAGCCGGAGGCGTGCAATCGAACGCTGTCGCATCAACGAGATAGATAACTGTTTGACAAAGAAAAATGTTTGTAAGAAAACACCGATCATCAATAATTCCTTTGATTGTGGTAACATATATAGATAGTATCCAAGAACTGCTTTGCGGAGCTAAAAGTTGAAGCAGTCTGTTTGTATAAGAGATGTTTGAACTTGGTTTTTTGTTCTCTTCTTCTAATAATAGTTTTCCCTGTTATATTCTTTTTCCTCCTAGTTCTTTCTTTTCCGGAGAATTATTTTTAAAATAACTGTAGACAATGAGAAAATCGAAACCAATATTGACAAACAATAAATGATAAAACAATAAAGATGGTACGGTATCTCAGTGGTGACGTCGTTCTCTACAAAAAAAAAGAAGAAATTAAATTATGTTTTGAAAGCTGTCATTTATCAGTTACGCTGATGGACAGCAGTCGTAGAAGTCAAACTAACTTTTACCTATGAAATTGATTCGTTTGACTACTATTTAACAATTGTAACCTACAGTGGTGGACAAAATTATAGACTCAATTTTTTTTCTTTTTGCTTCAATTACAACATGACTCAGTTTAAATTATTTTCATTGAAGTAAAGATGAATAGTTGAAGAAATAGTTCTAAAATTAGTACATCTTATCAATTAAATTAAAAAATTCATAAAATTAGAAAATTTGCAAATTTAATATTTTATCATTACGTGAAACCTGGACAAAAGTATAAACTCAGAGGTAAAAAATCCTGGACTACGAGAAAGTTTCGTCCCAAAATGTTAATTTAAAGCCATAGAATGAATAAATGTTGCCATCAGTGATTGCTAAAAGTTTTGCTTTTGGAAATTAATGAGAAACATATAAATGCACCGCTGGACAAAATTATAAACTCATTTTTTTTTTTTTCATTTTTTCAATCATAATTTAACTCGATTAAAAAACTTTTTGTTCCAGTAAAGATAAATAATTGACTAAATAGTCCTAAATTTAGTATCACTCATAAACTTTATAAAATAAATAATTAAATTTAAAAAATCTCAACTTTAATATCTTTATAATACATGAAACATGGACAAAAGTATCAACTCAAAAGTAAGAAACTCTGAAGTTTGGTAGAATTTTATTCAAATATGTAATCATTTATTAACCAAAAATGAACCAATGCTGAATTACAAAATTACAAACTTACAATACATAATCACAATTATAAGCTGACAAAATTTTAATTTTTTTTTTTTTTTTTTTTTTTTTTTTTTGAGTTTAATTAAGTTATATACATTTGCAATTACTTCAGTAAAACAAAAGCATAGATTTAGGGAAATGTAATTTTGCTATTAACATGGATAAATTGAAAAAAAAATCAATATTTGAAATGTTTTAAAAATTAACACTGCATTAAATCTAGCCATTAGTGTAAACTACAAACTTTTAAAAACGAGTTGGGCCCACAGTTTTCTGAATTACCTCGAATATGCGGCTGGGCATGTAGATTTCACAAGAGTTTCTAACAGCTGCAGTGGCATATGGTTCCATGCTGAAAGTATTGCCCTTTTTAATTCCTCTGTGGTTTGGTACTGGTGCCGATCATGATAAACTTTGCGAGCCGTGGTCCCCCAAAGATTTTCCATCGGATTAAGATCCAGACTACGAGCTGGCCATTTGATAACTTTGATACCCCAGTGCTAGAACCATTCTTTTGTACTTTTCGCTGTGTGTACACTTGCGTTATCTTGCTGAAATAACCAGTTACCTCCATGAATCAGATGAGCAAAAGGTAAGAGATGATCTTCCAGTATTAATTGGTAATCTTCAGCGTTTTATCTTCCATTAAGAAATGCCAATCCTGCTTTACCATGCTGAGAGAGTTATTTACCTTTACTGGAACAAAATTTTTTTTAACCGAGTTAAATCATGATTGAAAAATGAAAAAGAAAAATGAGTTTATAATTTTGTCCAGCGGTGCATTTATATGTTTCTCATAAATTTTCAAAAACAAAACTTTTAGCAATCACTCATGGCAATATTTATTCATTCCATGGCGTTAAATTAACATTTTCGAACGAAACTTTCTCGTAATCCTGAATTTTTTACTTTTGAGTTTATACTTTTGTCCAGGTTTCGCGTAATGATAAAATATTAAATTTGCAAATTTTCTAATTTTATGAATTTTTTAATTTAACTGATAAGATGTACTAATTTTAGAACTATTTCTTCAACAATTCATCTTTACTTCAACGAAAATAATTTAAACTGAGTCATGTTGTAATTGAAACAAAAAAAAAAAAAAAAATGAGTCTATAATTTTGTCCACCACTGTATTAATCGCAATATCAGAAATCCAGCACACATCAGTTTTCTCGTCACAAGTAAGGACGAGAACTAATTATACAACTTTTTTTGCAGTTGCGTTTGATTATTGTTTTATTTATTTATTTCTGGTAATACTTTTTAAAAAGATTTTCCTACTTTGTTATGTTTATTGTTTCATCCTCATTTTATCTGCTTCCTCAAAGTTTGGTGATATAATGCAAGTTTCAGCTTAAAATTACCCTTCACGCTTAATCGTATTGAGTTACCTTTGCTTTTCGATGTAAAATCTACTTTACCATCACACGCACACACATTAGCATAGATCATACACTGGTCGACAACTGCTAAGGACGGATTCCAATGAGCTATGAAGCGCGTAAAAAAAAATGAGTGTAAATCGATGCCAAGTGAAATAAACGAATGCAAAGACTCTAGATCATTGCAGTGACGATAATTAATTGTGCTCTGAAATCCAGAAGGCGTTGAAAAGTGTTCAAAGGACGAAATGGTCATTTCAGGCTGAATATGTAAAAGTGAATAAATGTAATTACCGCCCCCAGGCGTTCCGGCGTACGATTTCAATATAGAATACGGCTACCATGGAGAGCTATACAAGCTTTTACATGTCATGTGATGCTTTATACGACATTATCCAGCAGCAGTTGGGATAATTAATTCCATTCTACTGGCAGTCACGGATAAGGGTGTCCTTGCTTATTGGGGGGCGTTGTCGACCAGCAAGACTGCTCCCCAAAGCATCCCAAACATTTTCAATATGATTCAGATCTATAGAACGTGCTGGCCATCCGATGGGTTGAATATTTTGAGTGAGTTAGATATTCCTAGACGGCGATTGTTAGTGACACATGTTACGTTGCCATCCATGGAGACGAATTTATCGCCCACAGAACTACAGAACACGAGAACATGAGGCAGTAGAACAACATTAATGTATCGCTAGCCATCATAGTATTGTTTGGAAGCACACAAGCGACGTACTGCCATTGATCATAATCTTACCCATTCCATGGCACAACTTGTAGGATACTAGTCCTTTTCCTTTATGCATGCCGGCTTGTATGCTCATGCCAGGTTGTTGTCCACAATTAGACGACAGACTGAACCTGCTTTCATCTGAGAATAGTACAAAAGCTCAGTCGATTTCTCTCCAAATGCGTTCTGAAGATATCATTACAAACGAGCAAAACACTGACTTCTAGACAAGGGGATGCACAAAACAAGCTGACGTGCGTATTGTCTTACTAAATTCAAACGTCGGGCTACAAATTTTTGGGATATTTGCTTGCTAGTAGCAGCAGGAAACTGCTTTGCTATCTCAGTAACTGCACCGCGCTAGTTCCTTTTCGTTGCTAGCACTAAGTACCAATCTTCTGCTGATATCGTATTGCGTAGATGATCTCCCTCGTGACATTTACTACACATTCCATTTGTTTGAAATTATTTCCAAACTCAATAAACAACCCTGGGGCTGAAGTCGAACTCTCTGGCAATATCTAAATTTTTCTGCCCTTCTTCGATGCTGCCAACCACGCAGCAACCCATAAAATCATCTAAGGGATGTCGGGAAGACATATCGCAAAATGCAAATTCATTAATTGATACTTTCCCGTCAAACTTTGCTTTTGAACAACAATGGTCATCACTCGCCCAATCCTTTACATCGCTTACAGCGCTATCACATGGCCAGCAACGTCGTGGGCCTAAAATTTACGTACTCCCAACACGTCTTACTGTGTCCCGAAATTATGTTAATTTCCATATTTCCTTGCCTTCCATTTTGTGGTTGCTAACGCTGCTATTGCCATCCGTCCTTAACAGTTGTCCACCAGTGTATTATTTAGTATATATATGTATGTATAATTTGACCAACAAGAGTTTGCTCTTGGCCACGCCTCGTTTCAGAAAAGTCTATTTTCATGAAGATGTGTAAGGCAGAGGGAAAATGAAGAACTGAGTCGATTTAAAGAGCTCAAAACTCATCATTTTTACTTTTTTCCAACGAAAATCGATCACTGCTCTAAATTAAACTGTTCAATGACAAAGAATCACGTAACGAAAATAGATTTCAAGGGATCTTTTAATTTATTCACTTCTTTCTAAAAATCCCACGTATCAATCATTTAGATAACATTATTCGTTATCCTCATATATATAATAGTCAATGATCGAGTAACGCTCCTGATTTCATCAACAATGAAACTCACGCCACGGCATGATAATTTGATAATATGTTTTGATAATGTTTAAAATGCTGGGAAAGATTTTATTGTGATGAGGCTGAACTGCATCCGGTAACTTAACTGTTTTACTGGTAAGACTGTCATTTCAGGGGAGTGAAGAAACGAAACAGTGGTCAACAATGAACACTATCTACAGGAGTTTAGGGTTAATACACTGGCGTTAGAGTTAAAATTTCAAAAATCAGATATAACCAAACAGGCAATTGCTTCGTTCAAATATAGAAGTCATTTTCACCCGTCATATCTTGACGGGCGAATTTCTAGTAATAATAATAAATATCAACTAACTTTAAAGTACAAAAAACAAATCAAAAATGAAATTCTGCTTCGAAAGAAATTTCCAGCAATGTCAATTGAAATAAATTATAGCGTAATTCAATGCAGCTAATAATTAAATAATTAAACTCTCCTTATTTAATTATCTTATTTAAAATACTTGCCAAAATGTCACAACTACACTCGCAAATATGACGAACGTCCTTACTTCCTGCTCTACCGATTTTAATATAAAGGACTCGTTTCTGCTTACATCGCACATGATTGCTTGGCGCTAACTCATGACGGTTGCACTATATTTGCTCTAAACCTAATTCCTTGATTTGATAATCAAAAACAGCAGTTCATACATCTTCCGTTCAGTTCATATCGCACTCGGATTTGTTCTATTTAATTATGAAAACTGACTGATACATCAGTCCAAATCAATGATGTTAATCTAACTTTTGTTCTTTCTTTTTTAAGTATTTTGTGTTAATTTTCCTCAACACAGAAATTCTTTCTGAAGCTTTTTCTTTTTCCATCTTCTTCATTCTTTATTCCATCCACACCTCATAAAGGGTCCTCCTTACGTGATGCTCAAAAACTCTTCCAAGGGTCTGTACGGAAATGACCGATTCGAGGGCTTCTGCATCGACCTGATCGAGGAACTGTCCCGAGTGCTGCACTTCGACTACGAAATCCGACTGGTAAAGGACAACGAGTACGGCAAAAGAGTGGGACACGGGATGTGGTCTGGAATGATCGGGGAAGTCATGAAGGGGGTAAGCTTCTTTATGTCCTCACAATATACGAGCTGTCAATTAAAAAAAACAAGCTGGATGGGAATGTTCCCTAAAATGAATCAGACAAGTTGTTACTGTACATGGCGCATCTACACCGGATAAACTCTGCAACGTTAGATTGGGCCGAGGTGGCCTAATCGGTAAGGCATTGAATTCCTGACTGGAAGGTCCTGGCTTCGATGCCAGCAGGTCGAAGATCATCCATGATCGCTAGTAGTAATTGAGGAAAGGTTTATCTGTCTTGGTCGCAAAGTCTACCAAGTTCCTACAACAAATCAATACCTGTGATGGTGCTGGATCTGCGGTAACTCGGCTCTTGTTCTGAATTTAGAAAGAAAATAAAAACAAAGTTGTCTTTAAGACCCTATCCAACCGGTTAAACTATGCATTGTAGTAGGTACGAGGGACCATTGAGTGTAAATTGATGTAATGCACCGTTAGATTCTTCGATTAGAGCACATAAAAAATCTTCAGAGATCCCCAATCTCTAAGATCCATGGCCTTCGAAAACATGCGACAGAAAATTATAACATCATACCAGGTGTAAGAAAAAAATTGAGTGTAATCAATCATTCCACATAACTCATTCATGCCTCAATATCAGCAATGGGTGTTTTTGGAAATGTTTCTACGTAAACTTAGGAAAATACCGATATTCCTATTTCTCTGATAGGCTTTTTATCCTTCGTATACAGGATTGACGTTATACTATTCTCTAGCATTCTTCTCGAAAACCGTGGGTCATAGAAAGGCAGCTCATTGGAGGTTTTACATTTACTCCAAGTGAATAATCAAACGGTGGTGTTTATAGACACCCTGTTTGACATCTATGATCGCCCAAAGGAGCAAGAGGAGTGGATTAATCTTCATTCTTGTACCAGAACGACATTGTGGTTGAAAATATTTTAAACATTAGAAGTAGCATGTGGCATATCATGAGTTATTTGTAGCATAACTGTTAATAATTTTAATTAGCTTGTAAACATTAATTTGTAAAGTAGAGGTTACTAAGTGTAAGAAACATTTTAAAGTCTCGGTATCCTTCTCTTCACTCTCTCGAAAAAATATCTCGCGTCTATGAATGTATTCATTTTTTCTAAAATTAGATTTCGAAATAGAGTAATGCAAAACACATTGGTAACATAAACCTCAGCAAAACCTCATTGTAACAAACTTCGTTAGCCCGGACTTTATTCATGAAATATTAATACCGCTCTGGAGCTTATATAATTTTTACTAGCTAAATGAAAAAAACATGCGTACGAAGATTATATTGTTTATTACGGAAGCCGTAGAAAGCATTTACAAAAAGAAACTAATTCTTTCGTTTAAAAAAGAAGTAACAAGTACAGCTAAAAAATGTTTAAAAAATTATGAGTCAGTTATTATAGTATACAATGATTAGAAATCTGGCCTTTATTTTACTGTCGAATAGGTCAGTTAATATGCACACTTATTTTCAATTAATTTTGTACCAAGAGTTAATTATAGATAATTCTTTTGAATTCAAACACTTTTTTATATGACATATTAAAAGTTTCATCTGTATGGTAGGGCGTTGCATAGTTCTTTCCGTTAATTAATTTTCCTCCAATATAAATTCCGTCCCTACAACAAGTAATCCTTTCGCGTCGACGCACTTATCAATGTAGCTTTCCTCTACTACAGGAAGCACAGATGGCTGTAGCAGCTCTTAGCATCAACTCGAAACGAGAGCAAGCAGTCGACTTCACCATGCCCTTCATGAACACGGGCATCAGCATCCTCTACAAGAAACCCACGACCAAAGTGACCTCGCTCTTCAGCTTCCTCAGTCCGTTCTCCACGGAGGTGTGGATCTACCTGGTCGGGTCTTACTTCGGAGTCAGCTTCGTGGCATTTTTGGTGGGCCGCTTGACTCCTTACGAGTGGATTAATCCCCATCCTTGTCGTCAGGACGACATCGTGGTGGAAAATATTTTCAACGTGAGGAACAGCTTGTGGCTCATCACGGGATCGCTGATGCAACAGGGATCCGACCTGATACCAACGTACGTAATTTTTAGAAACCTTTGTCTTTCAAAGGGCGTTTAAATCTTAGTGAAGGAACAATCTTATTTTCATGATGCAAAAATGTCTCTCTAGAAAAGTAACCATCGAAAAACGGTTCGTAAAAAATGAATAATTTTCAGCAGTGATACATTAAATGAATCTTCGGGGTAAATTTCACCAAAACATGCAACAAGATAAAGTGCACAAAGCGCATAATTCATGTCAAATAATTACGTATTAAATATTTCCATTGTTATTGTACGACGTTAAAAATTTGAGAGCTCAATAAATTTGAAAATCAGTTTTCCATAGAAAGCTGTTTGCTTCGCAAACATTTAATGCTTTACATTCTGCTTCTTTTAGGCTCAAAAAACTCAAAAAATTTCAATATCTACACTGATGAGTCATTAGCAAATTTCAGCGACGGCAAACATCTCTTTCAAGGTTTCAGTAATATTTTTATGAAAGCAAAAAGTAAACTTGTTGGAGGAGCTAGCAGTCATAAATTAATTAAGGAGTAAGGAAAAAAACGCTTGCGATAATGTATCGCTTTTCTTTCCTACTGAATGGTTGGATGGTTGGGTATGGGTATAAGAACTAGAAAAGAGGTGCAGCATAGACCACATACACTCAAGTAGATAATGTTAAAATTTGTGTAGGTTTTGCGTAGTTGTCTAATGTTCTCTACTCTTGTTAAAATTGGCGTTTGTTCCATCAATTTTCATCCAAAATTACCTCATTTCCTGAAATTGTATTTGTAAATCGTTTTCCCTGCCTAACAGTTAGCATTTGATTCCGTGGGATAGGCGAAATGTTGGCGAGATATTTCCATCGGTTTTGTCAACTAATTTCGGGCAAGAAATCGCCAACTGTCACCAAGCTTGGCGCTTCGCTACAAACAACGAATTTTCACTCCAAATAGATAAATGTATATTTAATTAGAATATTCTCGTTTGTTCATCCAATAACATAAAAAATCGACTTTGATCTCTAATTATTTAGTTATTAGTCAGTTGCTTAGCTCTGCTGCAAAATTGTACTAAGAGCTAAACTTAATTTCGCTTTAATGTTTTACCGTATTTGGAAGAAAATACATATAAACCGTTGTGACTCTACTTCCAGTATTTTAAGAGATTTTGTGTACTTTCGGTAAGACGTTAATTGCGAGTAAAAGTGCTCTGGTTTTATAAGGGCAGAGTCGACAAAACTTTTCAATAGCGAAGAAAAGGCAAACTTATAAAACTTCATGTGTGTATGCGTGAGCGTGTGCTGGAATTTGTGAGCCTGTATAGAGGGTGTAAAGATACTATAATGCAAGAAAAATGAATTTGCAAATGAGGAACAAGTTATTAACGGTAAAAAAATCTGAACAACAACTACCCAAAAGAAACAAAGAGATACCTTTGCATAGAAAAGTAATAGAAACTTGTAACAACGTTATATCGCACAAATTTACAGAATCTGATATCTTTACACCCAAAAGCTCACTTTTCTGCACTGTAAAAGAGGTTCCTTGAAACCCTGAAACACGTGTCTGCAGTTCTTTGCACATTTGTATGATTTAACGTTGTTATGCTTTTTTTTTTTTTTTTTTTAAATAACTACCTAGCTTGAGGTGATCACTAAATAAAACGTTATTCACTGAAAAAATAATCAGAAGCAAAATTATTACTGTGCTAAACTTCTACAAACAAAAGTACAGTGGAAAACAAATGCTAACTTTCTGAAAACAAAGCATTTAACAGGGCGAACTGAAAAAAATACATTTTGAGGAAGTCAAAAATATTTCCCAAAATTAAAGCAAAGATCTTTATCGAATAATCCGAATTGGTGAAAGACCTGAAGAAATAGGTACAAGCCCCCCCCCCCTTTCCTCCTCCTTCTCTTTCTCGTATAATGTTGAGCAAATACAAAAAAAGTCCCATTTTTTTTCTTAAAAGTTTTCATGCTCTTTCTAAGATCTAAAACTGTGTTTCGTTTTATCCAATATAAGAAAGCCCAGAATAATAAGTAACTATGTAAACTTTTCGGCTGTGCATTATATTAGTCTCGTCTTCGATGTTATCTTATTCAATTTCATTAGCAGAAGCAAAAAATCCTAAAAATCACACTAATATGTAAAATACCAACCACTCAGTATTTTACTGAGTGGTAACAAGAGGTTGATCTACCAAATTTTTCTTGAATCGAAAATTATTTTTATGTCCAACTTCTTAGAAAGTTTCTTTGAAAAACATGTTAATCTCAATTGACATTCTCCAATGAACTCTTCCAGAGAACCTCAAGATCTAAATTAAGTAACTAAAATGAAGGGCAAATATTAAGTACCCTTGTGAACAAACATGTTCACTGCAATATTCTTGATTAGGAAAATAGCGGGAGCTTTAGTGTTGAATAAAGAGTTATCAAAGATCTAATTCAGTGGGAAGTATTCCATTGTAAAAAATAGATTTTTAAATTTATTTACTAATTATAAAAAAATATTTTATGTCTCTCTTTTTCTTTTTTATTTCTCTCTTAGAGCATTTTCAACAAGGACAGCAGCAAGTTATTGGAACTTTTTCACGTTAATTATGGTGTCATCTTATACGGCCAATCTAGCGGCGTTTCTTACTGTAGAAAAAGTGATATATCCGTTCAACAGTGCTGAAGATCTATCGAAACAGAAGAAAATTAAATATGGATGCTTAAATAGTGGAACAACGAGGTCATTCTTCGAGGTATGACTTATGTGTTTTTCTTCTATTGCCTAGTCTCCCTCTCTTTAATTAAGATGTTTAATCAGAGCATTTTGAGTTAAAAAATGCTAAATTGTAATATTATTATCTAATAACTAATTATAAAGTTGCTTGAGTCATTTCAACAAAATTCAAAATCTTATTGCTTCAGTATCTTCTAATATTCTTTTTATTATATGTTTAGTACTAAAAAATCGCCCGTCAAGATTTGACTGGTGAAATTAGCTTCTACAATTTGAACTAAGCTATTGCCTGTTTGGTGATATTTTACTAGTTCACATTTTAACCCAAACTCCTGTGGATTAACCCTAAACTCTTGTGGATAGCGTTTATTGTTGACCACATTTTCGTTTCTTCATTCCCCTAAAATTAGTCTTAAAAGTAAAATAGTTAAGTTACCGGATACAGTTCAGCTTTGTCAAAATAAAGCATTTCTCTGCTGCATACCGAACATTACCAAAAAAATATTATCAAGTTATCACGCTATGGCGCGAGTTGCATTGTTGATGACGTCGGGAGCGTTACTCGATCAGTGAATTCGCTATTATATGTATGAGGAATTGACCATGTATCATAAAGACTAATACTCAAAATGGAATTTTTTACGTTCTAAATTTCAATTATAAAATTACGTTCTTACTAAAACACAAATTTTGCTACATGTAATTGTGCTATTTTTTACATTAATTGTGTATGCATTTCTTTATATTTCTTAGGACTCCAGCATTGAAACGTACAAGACAATGTGGAAATTTATGGCACTCGATTCCTTCAACCTAGTGCCTGATCACGAAAAGGGTAAAGAAAAGGTGTATGCCGGAAATTATGCCTACCTGATGGAGTCTACCACTATAGAATACATAACCGAAAGAGAATGCAGTCTCACTCAAATCGGGGGACTCCTAGATTCTAAAGGATATGGAATCGCTACCAAGAAAGGTAACTACAATTTTTAGTTCGAACTGCTGTTACGATAATTAACCTCATCCCGCTAACGATAATTAGGCCGAGATGGCCTGATCGGTAAGGCGTTAGAGCAGGAACTGGAGAGTTGGGAGTTAGTTCGATGCCTGCCCATGGAAGATCATCTGTACACGCTAATGGTGACTAGTGCACGTTTAATCAGCCGTGGTTCCAAAGTCCTCCAAGTTTCCATTTAAGATTAATGAAACTTGGAAAGCTGGATCAGAAGTTGCTCTGCTCCTAGGCTGAATCAAAAAGTAAAGCTGTCTTCGGGGTCCCATCCAGCCAGTTAAACCACGTGTAATGCTCGGTACAAGGAACTTGGGGTGAAATGTATCCTTATCAAGGCCGGCAATAACATTAGGAAGTACAAGACACCAGTCGATTTCAGGGCCTCCCCAATAGCATGATTTACATGCGTAAAATTATCAAATGTTTACGCTTCTTTTCTTAGTTCTATCAGTTTGCAGGGGTGTCAGTTTGCGGTTACAGATGTCTGTTAGCCTCTAAATTGAGCAAAGTCACACTGAAATGAACGAAACGTGAGCATCACACACTTCCCTCATTCAGATATGACGTCTCAACTGGACGCTGGTCGATTCCATAAATGTGGTCACAGTACTATACCTATGTCAATTTAGATTCTTTTCTTCTACTGTATTAAGCATTTATGTCTAACTTCCCAATGTCTTTCTGCAGGCAATCGAGAATTGACTTCAACACTTTCTTCTGGCATCCTCCGTCTGCAACAAGAAGGTGTCATACACACCTTAAAAGAACGTTGGTGGACGCAGAAAGGTGGAGGCAAGTGTGCTGACGTTTCGAAGCAGTCCTCCGGAAGAGTTCAAGAACTCACTCTTGGAAATGTCGGCGGAGTCTTCGTGGTTCTCATGTTTGGATTGGGTGTAGCTGTTCTGATTGCGCTACTGGAATTCAGATGGAAATCTTCACAGTGGGAAAACCCAAATAAGGTGATTAATTAAGGCAATAAACTATATTTTTACTTCATTATATGAAGTTAAGAAAAATACTGTATTTGCAAAGAATCACCACTCTAATTTTAACCTAAAGTCTTCTTACTCAACCATGTATTTATTTTCACCAGTTTTCTCGTGCGTATTTATCTACATACATACATGGGCAACCAAAGAATCTACTCCGGTCATACGCGAATCCATTTTAATGGACGTCTGATATGTATATATGTGCGTATGTATGTAGATTTCTTGCAAAATTCAAAAACAGTTAACAATGATAGTTGAAATTCAGTATGTAATACCTGTACAGGGTCTCTTTGTGCACCTGTGGGGTGAATGTTGGCACCATATGCCTCCCAATACCCTTCATTGCTTCATTAAACGAATTTTAAGAAATATGGCGAAATATGAAAGCTTTCAGATTTCAAAGAAAGTATATATATATATATATATATATATATATATATATATATATATATATATATATATATATATATATATACTAGCAGTACCCGCACGGTTTTGCTCGTGCTATAAAATTAAGTAAAAATCTCTTAGAGCAAGTGTAAATTTCCCTTTCCACTCCGAAATAAAAAGAAAGATTCTGTTTCGTTTAAGATAAATGTCGCTGTGTATCGTCATTTTTCCCCTGTGAGTTGATAACCTTGAAAAATAGATTGTTGGCTGTTAAGTTCATGGTTTGCATTCTAAACACACCGGAGTCCTTATAATGTGACACCGGATTATCAGGTTGAGAACATGATCATGTGCTGCACATGTATGTACTATGCACCCATTGTGCTCGTGAGTGGGAAAAAAACAAAAAGAAGACAGAAATTAATAAACTATCAGCTGCCGCAAATATGGCGATTGACCTTCCTCCTTTCCATGGAAATAAGCAAGTAAGCATAGAATTTTCGGTAATATTCTTGAGGCTATCAAATGTGGTTTAATATGTATTGTATTCAAGACTTTCAACTCGTTTTTGTTTCTAAGAACTTCTTGTCATTTTTGTCTTCAATTCTGCGTGAATCTTTGAACAGAGTTTTCCTCATTAGGGCCCACATTTATAATAGGGCCAAATTTTCTTTTCGTTGCTATAAGTACTGAAAAACATCCTTAAATTTTCATTTTTTTTTTCTTCTCCTTTTTTTTTTTCCTTAATTTTTTTGAGTCATCTGATGAATATGCACAAGCCGGAACAATTGTATCATAAATGAGCAAGATGTTAGGTTTTGAACCTTAGGGTAGCGTTATTTTCGGTAATATTCTTGAGGCTATCAAATGTGGTTTAATATGTATTGTATTCAAGACTTTCAACTCGTTTTTGTTTCTAAGAACTTCTTGTCATTTTTGTCTTCAATTCTGCGTGAATCTTTGAACAGAGTTTTCCTCATTAGGGCCCACATTTATAATAGGGCCAAATTTTCTTTTCGTTGCTATAAGTACTGAAAAACATCCTTAAATTTTCATTTTTTTTTTTTCTTCTCCTTTTTTTTTTCCTTAATTTTTTTGAGTCATCTGATGAATATGCACAAGCCGGAACAATTGTATCATAAATGAGCAAGATGTTAGGTTTTGAACCTTAGGGTAGCGTTATTTGGCACACTTACGCACTAAATCTCAAAAAACAGAGACGGGTTGGGGTGCGGCGAGAAAATTCTAATTCTTCGAAGGGTGCCGCGAGTCGAGAAAGTTTGAGATCCCCTGCATTAGGCCCTATTTCACATAGTCATACACCTTGTAGTAGAGTACCATATGAGCATTAGTATCTATTTGACGTAATTGAAACCGCTCATATTCGCAGAGCCGCCTGGATGTGCCCCCTCGCGGTGATGTACCTCGGTGAAATTAGCCAAAGAGGTAAAACATTTAATTTTTCCAGGAAAAGTATGTGTCTTTGCTTTACCTCTTCCAGCAGCCATTGGCCAGAGACTGCAACGCCTATTATATTTCACTTAAATTGCAAATCACCCAAGTTACAGAATGTTCAAAAAGGTTTTGAAAAAATAAAAGGCGTAACTGGACCCATCGAGACAAACAACGCGCATCATAAGGAAATCACTTGTGAGACGCAGAAAAGCTTAACTTGAGAGATTCATATTCAACTGTTAGGAATAAAGAGACAAAGAAATAACGAAATCATAACGACTCGTAACTAACAAATATCATTAAAAGAGTCAATGTAGTACCTCAAGGTGGTAAAGAAGGTGGCTTAGTATAAGTTAGGGAAATCCGTTAATAAAGTATGATTGTGAGTTTCATAGTAAGTAATATTATTCATCTGACAAATCCAATCAGCCTTCTTATTTTTTCAAAACCGTGGACAAGGGAATATATCTTAAATTTTCTATCGATTGTGGGTGAAGATCAATTGAAGAAAAATGATCTAGAAGAAACCTGCCTACGTCGAAATGTTCGAATAAGTTTTAGTCAAACATTGAGAATATCTCTCTCATTTATACTGCATAATAGCAATTTAAGTAATTTACAATAAAGCAATCTAAATAATCGGGTTATTTACTAGTTCGTTATTTGTAGTCATAAGCACTGAATAAAGCCACATTTCAATTCAATATATTTTCTCCTCTTTTTCAATAGGAATCTTTCTGGGTACGCATGCGTAAAGAAATGAAGTTTGCAATGACTTTTGACCTCACCACTCGTCCAGTACCAAAACTGAGGAAAAGTCGTTCAACGACTGTCGACAACAGCCATTCTTCCTTAGCAAGCCAAGGAACTAACAGTGCCTAGTGAACATCATCTTCATTTTATCACCAATGCACCACTAATGAACTAATTCAGACTTAGTACATCATGAGCTGATGTTTTTACTGTTCACATTTTCAGAATGCGTCACATTAAAAACCTATTTTATTAAACATGAACAGTTTGTCTTTTTTTTTTTTTTTTCATTTTAGCAACATTTAAAAATGTTGCTTTAATAAAAATGACTCATTTAAAAATGGGTCTTTCCCCCGTTACACAAAATTTCATATGGTTTCTAAAATTTTAAATTCCGTTGTAAAGAATTTAGCTTGAATGCAAAATAAAGTAGCATAAAAAATTGAATAGCAAATTTCAAATAGGGATACGTCGGAAAATGAAAAAAAAAAAGACACAGCAACCTGATTTTCCGTAAAATAATTTGAATTAGTGCTCGCTCAGTGGTCGAAATTCGACCATATTCATATATGAATATTTAAGAAAACCTGTATGAATTTAACTATTTCCAAAATTTTTATTTCTACTCTTACTCATGTTTACTGCATATCTGGAAACATACAATTTTTAAACACATTACCAATGTACACACAATAACAAACAGTAATAATTTATTCCAATTTTGCTTTTTTTCTGTTAATCTCAAAATAAATGGTTGAAAAGGAATATTTCGGTAATGAGGCCGTTTCTGAAATTTAAAAGTATTCTGTTCTGAAAGAGCATAATTAAAAACATAAGTTTTAACCATTTTTTTAAAATAATTTGAAAAAATTTAATATTTTTTAACAATTATTTTAATTGGTGCTCAGATTGAAATTCATTTTTTACGCTTCTGAACATGGCATCAAACGCGATGAAATGCCATTCACTGATGCCATTAGCGCCCTGCGCAAATTATCGTAACCTAGAAACGCTGTTGATAGCAAAGCGTAACCATTTAGCGCGACAATGGAGTTAGCGTGCCAAAGTGCATCACTTATAACGTGGTCATAAAGACCACGATTTATTTTCAAAATCGAGCATTTTAAAAATATAACAAAACATTACTGTCGGTGAAATAAAAGTTTTTTCTGGAAAACAACCTGATTGAGAAATTGGTGTGGTCGTCGAATTCTCGACTTGGGTTTGAGTTGGGGTTTATTTAATTTTAATGGCGCAAGAGCCCTTGAGGGCTGGCTTTACTGCGCCAAACGATTCTTTATTTTATACTATTTATTTTTCACTAGCAAAAGTACCCGGCGTTGCCTGGGTCAGTAATAATTATTAGAAAAAATCGTTATTTGCTTTTGTTTTCTGTTTTAAGTGAAAGAATTTAAAACACATCTTTTTGACGTGATTAAAAATCGAGTTTCTTCCTTACCCATAAAACTAAAATAGCAATAAGTATAAAGAAGAAAGTAGTATTGATTTAGAACCGAAAGCACTATATTTAAGCATATACAAATTTAAAAAAACATGAAATTAATCTTCTCATGTTTAAAAAGATTAATCTGTTGATACTTTTTTTTTAACATGGAGTCTAAAACCTTCTCTGTATGGCTAATGAAGTACGAAGTGATTAAAAAAAGTAGCTGCGCTCGTAATCCCCTTATACTTGCTTTAGTTATTTCGGGAAATTTCAATCATTGTGGCTCTTGGTGCGATTTTACCGAATTTGCGAAAGTCGTTTCGGGGTACCTTCGATGATGCTCTCCCATTCTTTCCTTACTTTGTAAAACGATATGATATTAATTTTCGTTACAGAGATATCGTCGCCAGATGCTGAGATATTTTTGGTGACCATAAAATGGAGCTAAACAGTTTCATCCGAAATGTTACCAAAATAAGTAATAAAATTTGGTGATTGTTTGAAATTGTGCAAAAAGGAAAATTAATGGAAGTTTTTGTGCTGTTTATGGATTTGCTTAATTTAGTTGCTGGATTATTTAACACAGTAAAAAAAGTCTTTTGAAAATTCTTTGATTGGCGATATTTTGTTTACATGGTGAAACCTCAGAAACATTATGACGTAGTCTTCGGCTTCAAAAACAGCAACGTTGAAAAAACTGCCAAATGCATCAGCTACGGAAATCTTTCTGCAAAAGTTTTGGCGATCTGCTGGTTGTTTGGATAATGAGTAAGTGTTCAATCAGCATAAATAATAATAAAAACCATTAATTACATTAAAGTTCTGTTTAAATGGAAAATCATCAGCCACATCATGTATTATTTGCCAATCTTGTGCAAAAATCTTACTTCAAGATTTGACTTGAGAAAAGCCTTGAACAATCACGAAAAGCAAAGAAAGTCAACAATACAACAATTGTCGCTATCGACAGGGAGTTGAGATGATACGCTAAATACTGTATTGAGTTGAGGAAAGCCTTCGAACATGGATCTAAAAAGCTCATAACTCGTTTTTTATTCTACTTAGAAATTTCGAACAGGTGCCATCTTCAACAGAAAAATCAGAGCTTTCGATGGACATATAATGTAAATATGTGCAAGTATTTTTTCATCCCAATATGAGAGAATTTATACAAAAATTGTGTTTTATTGCCCCCTAAGGGGGTGTTGCCCCCATAACGGGACGAAAACTACCCTATGTGTTATTCTGATGCATAAGCTATATTATTGTAAAGTTTCATCAAAATCCGTTCAGTAGTTTTTGCGTGAAAGAGTAACAAACATCCATACATCCATCCATACATCCATACATCCATCCATACAGACAAACTTTCGCATATATAATATTAGTAAGATTCAAGTTCGTATAATTAGGGAATGATAAAAGTAAACGTATTTTGAAGTAAAAGGCATAAAACTTCAAGTGGTTCAAGTCTTTTCTGGCAAAAAAAATTTTTTTTATCAATTTTAGTGACTAAAAGTAGTACTTTTGACTGAAGGAAACAACCCCATAGAGAAAGGTGTGGTCGTCAAATTCTTGGCTTGAACAATTTTGTTTTCGATACCATGTTACTTAGTGCTAACTCTATGCAAATAGATATTTCCCTACTCTTTGTTTACGTGTGCAAAGGAAAAACATTTTTCGCACTGGCACTGGAAACAAAACATTTGACGCCAATGGATAAAAATCACCAATTATCCAATTTTCGAAACCTTCCCGTATGAAATGAAGCGTCAAAATTCAGTTTATACGTAAAACTTCTGTGTCAAAAATATTACTTATAAAACGTCTACTATTACTGAGTAAGTTGCTTCTTCGTCATTAGAAATATAAACTTCCAAGAATGAAATGAACGAACTCTACTCGTGGCAACATATATCAATTTGAAACAAGGCTTCACTCGATGCGCGTCTTATCAGGCTCAGTCATTACTCAAAAGATCAAAGGCACGGACTTGCCCGTAAGAGAGCGCTGTAGTATAACCGGGGAAAATCATTTGTTTATATTAGTAAACGTATTATGTCTGCTGTAAAAAGTGACTGTTTCAATCTTTAACGCAAAATTTCATTGATATGGACGATTAACTGATGTGTAGTACAGGGTGAATTGATGCCGGAACGGCGTACCAGGTCTGTTTTTCAGGGAAAATAAATTCCCTTTTCAGGTAAAGCTGGTCCCAAGTCAGGATTCAACTATTTATCATTGGCGTTCACTTCTGGTAAAATGCATCCCTGAAGCACACAGATACCAAAGCATTGTGGTTGTGGGCCTTGGACCTCACTTTTAGTAAGTCGGTTCTAGGGAATACGTTTAAATTTTTTGAGACACTTAATGTGAGCTGATTTGAAAATTTATATATTTATAACAATTAGCAATTTAAATTGACCTTACATAAAGAGAAAGCCCGCGTAGATGCTGTTTTACAGTTAAATGATGTATGAAGATATGGTTTTTCGCGGAAACCCAATCGAGGCTCCTTTAAATAATATAATATGTCTAAAAAAACTAACAGCGTACAAAATGATGACAAACATGTAGCAGAATCTGTGATTGGAAAATTCATTAATCATTAATGGTTTTTAGGGGATGAACTAGTAGCGTTGTACGTATTGGATGAAGAAATAAATTTTGAAGATAGGAAAAGACTACTCCAAAAAATGCTTGCTGATAAGGAAGACGTGTCTGATGACTGTATAAAAAAATTCAGATAACAGTAGATGATTTGGAATACTTTCTTAGTAAAGATTTTCCTCTTTATAGAATCAATTACAAGTCAATAAAACTGTTTGATAAGTTGCAAACACCAAAAAATGCTTTCCCATTTGATCCTGATTCATGGCAAAATGAAGGAAGCTATTTAAAAAAAGAGATATTGTTAAAATGCTGAAAGTTGTGAATGATACAACTGAAAGAGGATCACAATTATTCGAAGAATTTCACAATCAATTTACCAAATATAAGTCATAAAAGCAATTTATTTTTTAGATTGTCCACGACTATCGGAAAAAATGTACACGATTGAGATACATTGAGAAAAGTGTACGATTTAGGTAGAGTTTCTAAAGCACTATTTCATTATTATTCAACATAAAAACTTTAGATGATATAAAGTAATTAAAAAGATTAATTTTAGTGCTACCTCACTGTAAAAATATTTTGCAAACCTAGGAGAAACGATGTACAGGGTCTGAAGTAAAAACTTGAAGATTTGTGGGAAAATTATCAAAGTGTTCAAGTTCAACGTCCTAGGTGCACGTGTTATTATTGACCGACCGAGTTGAAATTTTGCACCGATTACTTTTTATTATAGTGTCACAAAACTAGGGGGCGTCACTTATTAATTCCGAAAAAAAAAATCCCAGATAAATAAGGACCACCTATATCTAATTATGTGTGTGTGTGAATTCGGCAAGTTTTATCATTAGAGTTGGCAATTTGAGAATTCTGCACCCCCCCCCCCCCCCCGAAGGTAAGAGGCTCTCTACACGTCCTTGAGAAAGGTCATAGCGAAAGACTATTGGTCTTTTGAGCTGGACGTACTGACACCAGTGGTTGGAAAAACTACATTTTTTTTGTAGCGAACTACAACTACATCTACTTTGTTACAAATGTAGTTAACTACAACTACAACTACTTTTTTTAAAATGTAGCAACTACAAACTACTTTTGAAATGTAGTCGCTACTTCGCTACTTTTCAAAAAATAAGTAAACAAAAAGCAAACACACTAAGTTGTCTCACAAAAAATGAAAGTTAATTTTTCAATTCGCATACATTCTTATATTTTTCCTCTTATATCAAAACAATTGTGAAAAAAAAAATCATACAATTTGAAGAATGGCAACCCGTGCCGACTTCCGTCTGAAACCAGCACTTGTATGCTTGGCCAAATCGGAAAAAAAAAAAAAAAAAAAAACTTTTTTGAAAAGTCGAAACTTCTGTTGATAAAACGTTGCCCCTATACCCCACACCCACATGTACCGCAAAAACACTTATCCAAATTTTAAAAACTTTTAAGTATCCCAACTTGGTCTAAAATTTATAATTTTGTTCAAAAAATTGATTTTTTTCTATTTATCTTTTAAAAAATTCAAAACTTATTAGCGGGCAGATTTTCAGATCAACATTTGCAAATGAATCATAAAAAAATAATGTATTTAAAATTAAAAATTTAACCTAATCTTGAAAAAATCCATATCTTTGAGTACTATGTGGGAGACTTAAATGTTGCAGGAGAGCAAACATTTCTGTCTAAAGTTCATTACCTACTTTATAGTTTATATTTTTCAGCTTAATAATTTCATAAAATTTACCTTGCATTTTAAAAAATAAGTATCGAAAAAATCAATTTTTTGAAGAAAATTATAAATTTTAGGCCAAGTGTGGGATACCTAAATGTTTTTTAATTTGAATAATTGTTTTAGTGGTGCATGTGTGGTGTAAGGGAAACGATGTATCAACGAGAATTTCGAGTTTCTAAAAAATATATATATTATTTGGCCTAGCATTACAAGTTCTGGTTCATACTTTCAGACGGAAATCGGAACTGGTTGCTGTTTTCAATTTATGACAAAACTTTTTTTTTTTACAATGGGGTTGCTTCCTTCAGTTAAAATATTTTAATCACTGAAATTGATAGAAAAAGCAGAAAAAAAAAAGAAAAAAAAATTGGAGCAAGGAAAAAATTTTCCATTTTCCCAACGCTTATTTTTAATTAATTTTTTAAAATGTCCTATTTTGAAAGTAAGGCGTGGTCTTTATGACGTCACAAATGACGCATTTTGGCGCATCTGTCTACCGCGTTTCCACGTTATGATAATCAAGAAGCAAATTAAATATTGCGCTCTACGCTTGCTATCAGCCTTATCTTTGCCAGTACACTTGAGTAAAGATGCAAATTAAATATTGCGATCTGCTTATGGCAGCAGTGAATGGCAGTTCATCATTTGTGATGTCATTTGCAGAAGCGTAAACAGTGAAATTGCACCGTTTAAAATAATTGTTTAAAATATTAAATTTAGTCAAATTATTTAAAACATGGTTAAATCCTACGTTTTAAAGCATGTTCTTTCAGAAAAAAAAAACTTTTAAAATTTCTGAAACCACCTCATTGTTTTGACGCAAAAGGAAAAATATAACCGGGCGTGCGACTTGAAAAATCAACTCTCGATTTTTTTGCGACACCGTAATACATACACAGTAAGAGGATTGAACAAAAAAAAAAAACATTTACAGTAGCTTCTTTATTTGGTGAATACTGTAAAAGCACTTATTTTCGCGAGATTTTAATTTTCGCGTGCCCGTCGTAAGCACAAAAATTTAAGCTTCGCGAAATATTTTTGTTTTTCGACTTTCGGTCTGTTCTTATAAAATTCACGAAAGTTTCAACTCGCGAAATCACCGATATCATCATTTTTATGAAATTAAGTGCTTTTACAGTATTGTGACAATAATCTCTTTAAAATACTAGTATAAAACGTTAATCCACGGGACATTCTCGGCAGCCAGAAAAAACAAAGGAGTTACTAAATTGGCGGTTGTCGCTAATTCATATACTTTTCTTTTTAAGTCAAGCTTCATTTAATACAATTATTGGCGAAATATGAAAATTACGATGGCAAACAAAATAATGGCGTCAAACAGATAGAACGTATGGAGTCAAAATGATATGCCTGAGGTCAGTTCGTATTTTTATGAGTCATATTTCTCATTGTATTTGACGGTGTACTTGTGTAAAATCTGCGCCATTGAAATTCGTTTGAACCTAGGATTTTTTTTTTTATTTGTTTCAAAGTAGTTTCCGGAAATCGCTACAAACTACTATTTTTTTGTATCGAACTACTCGCTACACTACTTTTTTTAAAAAGTAGTGCGCTACACTACAAACTACTAAAAAATGTAGCTACTACAGTAGCGTCGCTACTTGTAGCGCGCTACTTCCAACCACTGACTGACACAAATAGTGCAATAGCTTTTTTAACAGATCATTATTTAGTTAAAAAGATTTTTTTTCCCCCCGAGATGTGACTACTAGCAAAAGTAACCATTTTGGTTCTACTGATAAACTTAAGGGATATTAACTAAAATTCTAAAGAGGTTTTATCTTGAGAGCGGGGGGGTTTCCCCTGTGCTGTCAGATCCACTCTGTTTACGCCATTAGGAACGCATGAAGAAAAAGAAATAACGATAAACACAAAATGTGTTTTATTTTACAATATATTCATTACACTAATAATAATTTAAACACTACAAACATGATTCCATCATAATTGACAAATAGAAGGCATTATGTGAATTTCTTAGAAAGATAACCATCGAAAAATTCAAACTATAACACATGTGGAAGACAAAAACAATGATATATTGCACAAAATCTGGAAGGATCCCACAAAGGAGAAGAAATGGAATGAGATTAGGAACAACATTTAGATTTACATGACGTCATAAATTCGAGTCCATCTTTGGACACTTCTTGGTTTCGGTTCATTACACAATTTTCGCCTCTCATTATCACAGTATTATCACCGAGTACATAAATAAAATTTAACAATCATAGGAATTCAATTGATAACTTTACATCAACAACGTAAAACTAACAGAATTGTTCAACAAAACAGAAATTATACACATGAGCATTTCTTTTTGACTTTTTGAATACATATAACATACATATATATATTTCCTAACTAATATAAAAATGACACAAAGATTTCATTCTTTTCTGCAAAGGATAACATTTTTTTTTTTTAATGAGGAACTTTGGGGGAGGGGATGAAGATCTTTTCAATTCAGAAGCAGTATGAAAAATCTTTATTTTTTTTAATTCAAAACTAAAAACATGTATTTTTTATACTTCCAACAATAACATACAAACAAGTTAATAAGTCTTAGAAAAGTTTTATACAAGAGGTTGTAATTATGAAGATTAGGGCAGATTTATCAAAAACTTTGAAGTAGTTACCTAAAACATACTTTCGATTTTGTGTTTCAGTAATTGAAGCATCCCACAATATAGTTTCTTCGTGAAATTTCATTTTTTTTTTTTTTTTTTTTTTTTTTTTGCAATTATTTACAGAATTAACTTTTCTAAAAATTATCAAACTTAGCAATTTTAAAAACATACAAGAGCTATTTTTCCAAGGTCCGAACACTCGCAAAAATATAAACTATGGTGATAATACGCGGCGCTACGCGAAGATGAATCTTTAAGATATTCATATATCACGTCAGATCGCAGTTTTCAGCACTGAGAACTTTTGGATTATTCTGCCTAAGATTACTTTTAATTGAGTATATTTGAAATGAAATGCACGCTTTAAGGTCTAAGAAATGTGACACGTTCATTTAAATACCTAATTTGCACTTATATTTGGTTAGAATAAACTTGTTTCCGAAAAGTGGGAAGTATTCTATTATTTTGAATTTGAGTTGTAGTACAACATTTAATTCAATGAAACAAGGAAAAGCTTTAAGTCTCAGTTCAACAAAAACTATGAAAGAAAAATCTAACTTCTTACTGAATTCATGATATATTTGACAAAAGTTTATGCAAACCAATACATGATAGGTCATTTTAAAGACAAATGAGAGAAAATATTTATATTGTGTAATGAGTATAACATTTATGGAATATCGTCAACCTAAGTAGAGTTGGACGACAACCTCCAATGGCAGTGGCATACTCTGAACACATATATATCCTCCAACATTGGCCTTCCAGCCATCCGTAGTACTTAGTACTATGACCGACATAACATAAATGGGACAGACATCTTAAATATAAAAAACTTTTTACGTATATGAAAGTAATTAAATTTCAAATTATTTGGGTGTCTAGATTTCCAAATTATTTTTAGCATTTATTTATTTTGAACTCAAATTTGACAGTTTTCTGTAGCAACTACGGCAATTCCATAGCAGTTGGGGAATATGCAATGTGCATTTAAACTCAAGTTTGGCCCCTAGCTTTGATAAATTTTTGGCAAAGTGTTTAGAACACCGGATTTACCAATAACGATATTGCGGGACCAAAACCTACCGCTATGAATCTCGTTCCTTTTCTAATCGCACGCTACCGTCTACCACGTACCCCATAGTTCATAGTGCTCGCCAGGAACTTGCAAAACCAGTAATGGCTGGCCATCAGTTTGAGATGCTCAATGTAGTGGATAAAAAAAACAGCTATGAAATAGTCCATGAAAAACATAATAATTTTTGTAAGCAAAAATGTTTTATTTCTTGATTCTGGTCAGTAATGGAAACAGAATTTTGTGTGCCACAATACGAAGAAATGAAATTTTACAGGAGAAGCGTTTGAAGTTGAACTGTTCAGGCAATTTGCATTAAGGAAAGTAAATTTGCTGTGCTCTCCAGTGGTCAATATTAGAACAAAAAATCTGCCATTATTTTCCAAAGAAGATAACGTCCTTTAAGCGAAAAAAAAAAGAATTAAAAATTTCGTATTGTGACACTTTTCTTCCAAACGAGCGATATATATATATATTACCATACTAGAGTTGGCAACGTGAAAATGTACCGAAGCTTAGATGGTTAGAGACCCAAACAGGGAACCAGGGAACCAAACAACCCTCTCATTTGATTGCGCCCTTGATTTTGGTTATGCTGCATGTTAGAATTAATTGGTGGTTTCCTATGAGGATAGCTAGCATATATTAACTCATATTGCATCTAAAAAAAATACCTTAAACTTGCTACACTTCTGTTTAAAAAAAAATAGAACAAAGATATGTTTGTTGTATCTTTACTCATTCTAATTGGTTCATTTTCCAACCTTCCAGTTCGAATGTGTATTAACAAATAGAACATACGAGTATCTGCTACTAACAAACGCTTTACCATCTTTGAAATAAAACTGAGCAAAAGTATTTTAAAAATAATACATTTTAAAAATAACCCTAGTCATATTTTGACCAGCAATACTTGAAACAAAACTAACTACACTCAAGTGGTCGAAACTAATATCACTCAAGTAACAATCAGCAAATATATAACAACAGAAATTAAATTTTCAATTTTAAATCATTATACTACTTTCTAATTAAATAGTTTTAAATAAATGGCTTAAAAAATGTATTCACGTTTGCACTAGCAGTATGCAACTATGCAAGAATAATAATGCTAATGTTCCTATTAGTCTACCATTTCTATTTGAATTAGTAAGTGCCCAGTAGAGATAAAACTGCCAGAAAATGAAGGCTACCTAAAATATTTGGCCTAAGAATAGGACAACACAAAAATTCTCATAGGCTAACAAACGCAGTGGGAAAACAATTTTTTGCATGTTTACACGCAATTTTAATCACATAATTTAAGCTGCTTGCTGTCAACCTGTTTTGTTATGTTTGCTTAGCATTGCACTATGAAGTCACTTTTCATCATTAGAGTGCATGTCTTTGCTAAACTCTATTGTTCGACATCAACTATTAAAGTTTTAAGAAATGTCTGACAGGCAAATAAAAAACACCTTTTTGCTTTGCACCGATTAAAATAAGCATAATTATAGTGTGTGCTGCATTTTGCTCTGTGTCTATTTAAACACCTGTTTCTTAGTTCACAAGCAACTTTCAATTTAGAAATTATGTTTGAAATAATATATCCAAAACTAAAAAAGTGATTTGAATATCACCAATTCTTTCCTTGAAAGTAGAATTTGCCAGTTAAGTCCGCGAGCACAACTGCTACTCTATTTTAACAAAACAAAAACCCTTGTTTTTCTGTTTAATGAAATTTTGCCCCATTTAACCCTCTACATCAGTTTCCTTCTTCATTTTTTGTATCTTCAGAAGAACTAACCTTCAGTACATTTCATAACAAATCTACTGATTTCGTTTCTTTTTGCTTGAATACCTTGTTTAGAGCTAAATGCTGGTAAAATTGCACTCACATAATAGTTTATCTACATAAATGCAACTGTAAATGCAATGCGGTATTTTTCACCTTCGTGCGGTTTTTCATTTCTAAATTCCCTTCTCCTTATGGTGTTGGGAAAAGTTGGATATTTCGTTTAAATTTTGATGGGAATTTTGACAGAAGTGACAACTAAACTCATCGACTTTCCACTGAAGCCGCAACATATTTTTAGTCAAAAGTTGCTCTTGGACTAAGAGTGCTACGTACCAAAGTGGGGCATACTCAAGAGTGATCAGCCCCAAAAAGTTATAACTGAACTGTGAATAATCCCATGGACAAGCATTGAAGTATTTCAAAAGCAAGCCGGTAGTAAATTCCCACAGGTAACAAAACACCAAATAGACGACGCCACGCAACGATATGTGCAATTTATCTTCTAAAAGTAAATAAACCTTTTCGTTAAGAAAACTACAGCCGGAATAAATAAATAAAGACCATACACTTGTACATCCAGGGAACTTCCAATTTGCGTTTACGACAAATTCCCAAACGGCGGTAAACATTACTTCAATGAAATATCCATGGATTCCATAGATATAAAGACGCACCAAGGGAGACAGGTAGTTGCTTTCCATACCGTAAGTAATATCATAAAGTTGCGGGTCCAAGGATCATATGTTTCTCACGACGCAGAGTCATGACGATGTATTTTATAAATTTGAAACAGCCCACCTCAGAAACAGCATGAATGGAATGCAGCACCTAAAAAAACATAAATTAAGCTCAAGGTGAGTTCCAAGCAAAACAGAGGGGAAATCAGAAACAGGTTTTGCCCCCTTTAAAAAAAAAATACATTAAACATACAGAAAAAGTGCAAGCCATTGCATATTACAAACTTCCTGAAACTGTTCACGAACTTCGTCTATTTTGGGAATGATTAACTTTTATAGAAGATATTTAAAAGATGCAGATAATACCCAAGCTCCATTAAATGAAAATTTGAAAGGCTCAAGAAAGAAGGATAGTAGGAAAAATTCTTTGGCAGATGAAGCAAAGCAGTATTTTGACGAAAGCAAACAAGATTTAGCCAAAGCTGCTTTAATCACGTACCCTAAACCCGATCTACCATTAGCTATATAAACAGATGCACCTGATTTCGAAATTGGATATGTCCTACAGCAATATAAAGACAGAGATTGGAAACGAATAGCCTTTTATTCCAAAAAAAAATAAACGAAACTCAAAAACTTTATAGCATTTACGACAGGAACATGGGCGGATTTATGGGGGGGCAGAGGGGGGCAATGCCCCCCCCCCCCAGTTTTGGGAGGACTATGTAGTAACAACACATTTTCCAAAAATAAAAAATATATATTAGTATTTTTTTCTTTTTTGAATAGTTCAGAAGGGCATGGGTGGATTTATAGGGAGGGGGGCATAGGGGGCAACGCCCCCCAGTTTTGAGAAGACTCTATAACATATCTCCCAAAATCATAAAACAAAAAAATCATGACTTTTTCTTTTTTGAATAGTTCAATGAAAAGGTTCAATGGAGAGAAAAGTGAATGTCCTTTTCTGATGAGAGCAAAAAAAAGGGGAAAAAAAAGAACATTAAATACAAATAGTACAGCTGTCACTGGGGTGCTGAAAATGTGTCTAAATTACACTATTTTGGATTGAAAACCATTTGGGCAAGTATATGAATGAAAATATATGCTAAACGAGCTATATATTAAGCAACACTTATAATAATTAACGATTATTTTAACAAATTAGAACCTAAAGCAAAGGGGAAAAAACTCCCCCCTCCCATTCGCGCTAACAGAATGATCTAATCGTTATGATTTGTGTCCACATTTCAAGTATATTTGTGCAAAATATTTATGTTCTTAGTAGATTAATTGGCTTTTTGAGAAATTCTAAAAAACATAGTTATTTTTCCTTCTCTCTCTCTCTCTCTTTTTTTAAGAGAGAGAAAGAGAGAAAATAAATACTATCACAAACTGAATAAATTTCTGTTATCTGAGTGTTCTGATTAAATAAATCTTTTTACTTAGAGGGAGAGTACAATATTACTTACTTTATAAATACTGTTTAAAAAGTAAGGTAAGTGATAATCATCTAAGTCTAAGTGAGTCAGTCCTTGTCATTATTGAAATCTAAATAATTGAGTCATCAAAAGTTTTGGAAAAATTTGCTGAAATTTTATAAAACTCTATAAAAACTTAACAAAGATTGGTAAAATCTTAAAAATCCTTTAACCATAAAAACTGACGAATTTTCGTAAAAATTACAAAAAATCAAGCAAAATTTTGCAAGTAAGAGTGAATTACAAACAGGGCCAAATTCGCCTACAAGATAAACAAGCTATTGCTTTGAAGTGAGTCCCTAACTCCCCCAGAAAAAAAATCATGATTTGTTCCTTAAAAAATGGAAATTGCTTGAAAAAACTCATTTTATTTTTAAGTTCTTGAAAACCTTGAATATTTGCAGGGTGCCCGCGCATATGGAAAGACAGGGAAAGTCATGGATTTCGAACATGATCGAAATTGGTCATGGAAAGCCATGGATTTCAGTGTAAAATGTCCAAAAGTCGTGGAAACTGACTGTTGGTCATGGATTTCGAGCACAGGACTATCGTATGTTTTCAATATCGTATGTTTTCCCATTCCGGAGACTGGGGATTTTTTTTCGTATCATAGCTTTTCTACAATGTTTAAAAAAACACACATAAACAGTAGAAATAGCAGTTTGAAGTTTCTATATTTAATGGTAAGCTTGCTTTTGTACATTACAATTGAATATTTATACCGATCGTATTCATATTTGTTACGAACTTATCTTTTGCCATGATGACTCTGGAATTGAGTATTTTGAAGTTTTTTTTTCTGTTTAATGCATGAATGCATTTACTAAATTTGTATTTTACAATATCATACTGTGCTTTGGGGAGATAATGGGTTATTTTAGATTTTAAATGTTCTTAAATTCTCGTACTTATTTTTTGTCTCAATAAATTGTTGCATCTTTTATTTTTCATATACATATTTAGTTGAATATTTTTTGCTGCATTTGTTTAAATTTATTTACATAGCTGAGATAAAAAGGATATTTTCCTAAAACAAAGTTATACTGCTTTATAGTCGCTATTTATATTTATACGCAATTTTGATGTCATTGTCAAATGAAGTAACTTGCATAAGTCATGGAAAGTCATGGATTTGAAGAACGTGAGTCATGGAAAGCTACGGGCAGAAGTCATTGAAAGTCAGGGAAAGTCATGGATTTCAAAACTCAAAAAGAAGCAGATACCCTGTATTTGGAAACGTGTGACTACAAACCTTAAATTTAAAAATTTCTAGTAAATGGTAGAGGGGAGGAATGCCAAAATATGTCATATTCAGCTCCTTGCCACATCCTGCATTAAAAATGCAAAAATCATGATTCTCACGTTTGCAACATATAATTTGAAATAAATTTTTGTGACTCTCATGTTTCATATCTTGCTATTTACTCAATCCAGAATGCAGTATTTTGGAAATTCTTTTGTATTGATTGCTTTTATCTTACTTCTTCTGCATATTGTCTATCTGTTTAGCACGGAAAAAAATACTACTTCTATTTCTTTTCGTTTTCTGCCCCACTTGCAATTGAAGAAAAGTTGTTGTCATGAGAAAGCTATGGTTTCTTTTTTCTTTTAAATTTAAAATAGCTATTTCTCACAAAGTTAGAACAGAACTAAAAATTTACAATCAAGTACTAAAATATCAGAGACTGGAAAGTACAAATGAAGTGGGTTGAATAATTTTATTTATTCTAGAGTCCTTGAAAATAATTCTTAGATAAGTCTTTGATAATCCTAAGCAAAGTGGGCTTCGATTACTTCTACTGCATATTGTTAATCTGTTCAGTCAGGAAAAAAAAATGATACACTAACTCTATTACTTTTCGTTTTCTGCACTACTTATAATTAAAAAAAGGTTGTAATGAGAAATCTCCAGTTTTTTTTCTTTCAAACTTAAAATAGCTGTTTCTTACAAAGTTTGAACAATACTGTACAACTGTATAATCTAGTTCTCAATTTCTATGTCTATCAAGTCAACCTTTATACGGCTTCAAAATGCAGAATTTTATATCCATTTTACAAAATTTCCTCTGGGGGAGAAACCCTTGGCTCCCTAAAATAGGAGATATTCTATTTCCCACTTAAAAGGGAGCCCTGCGTCACTCTCTTGATACCACCTCCTTCTCTTAAGGTTAATTCAAAAAGGACAGCATGAAAACACACATTAATGAAAACGATACACAAAAAAGTTTAAGCATGGACTTATGCATCAAAAGAAACAGACAAAAACATGGGAGTGGGGGGCAATAAATATGTTGCTAAAAAAAAAATCCTGCCCCCCCCCCCCCCCCCCCCCCAGGAACTCAGTCCTAAATCCGCCTATGGACAGGAAACGCTTAAGCATATATATTTCCATCAAGCAATTTAAATACATGTCAGAAGGTAGAGAATTTATGATATATACGAACCGCTAACCGTTAACATTTGCTTTCAAAAAACAATAACAAAGCCTCTCCAATACAACTGTCTTTTAAGTTACAGTACATCACACAATTCTCTACAGACATACAACATATAAGTGGTCAAGACAATGGGGTGGCAAACATGCTACCTAGAATTGAGATCTTCGATTCAATTGTTTTGATTTTGACCAAATAGCAAATGCGTAGATCAATGATGGTAAATTGCTATCAGGGAAACTGTTGTATTGCGATACCTCTGCCTCCATTCAGTATTCATACCTAAAAACTTTCGGACAAATTTTTTAATATAATTCATAGTTTAGCGCAACCTGAAATTCGCAGTACTGAGAAAGAAATTACTGAAAGATTCGTTTGGCTAGGTATAAACAAGGATGTTAAACAATGGACTAAAAATTGTATCGACTATCTGAAAATTATAAAGTAATTAAACATACAAAATATTCAGAAAATTCACAATTTCAAGCGCCAGGCGAAAGATTTAGCGTTGTGCACATTGACTTAATTGAACCTTATTTTAATTCCATTAGATACACCATTTCTTAAAAAAAGTATTGATCGGTGGGTTCACCTCTTGGATAGTACTGGTGCTGTTATCAAGTATCACTACAGAAATTACAGCAAGAGCTTTTTACGAACACTGGATTTTCCTATTTGGTGTACTTTCTTGTGTTGCTTCGGGCAAAGGACGTCAGTTGACTACAGAACTATATTCAAAAATTTGACCTCGCTGTTAAGTGGTGTAAAATAAAAACGTACAACTCCTTACAAAACTCAAAGTAATGGCAAAATTGAACGTCTATATCAGCGGTTCCCAACCTTTTTCTCTTTGCGAACCCCTTGGAACAGGCAAAAAAGTTCGCGAACCCCCTGATGTTGAAATTAGTAACATGTAAGAAACAATAAAAACACAGCATGTTTGCTTTCCATTTTTTGCAGCATTTGATTGCAATAAACAAAAATATAATTGTAATATATCATTAAGTGCAAACATTAATAAAAAGTTAAAACTACATCTACAAGAAAAATTATAAACAAGAAGTTTTATAAACCAACTATTTTTTTTAAGCATACTTTAAATTGGGGAAAAAATTCTGAATGCGATATTTGTGGCTGTTTGACGGAACAAAGAAACTGAAAGTTTGGTTCAATGTCTGACAGTTTGAGTCTGATTGAATCAGGCTCTGCATTCAATCTGCTTCGGTATTTATCTTTGAGATAAGTATAGGAGGAAAATCCTTTCTCGCACAGATATGTTGTACAAAATGGTAATAAAATTCGAATTGCTTTTTTGGACAAAACGGTATAGTCATTTCTTACACTGAGCCAGAAGTCAATTAACGAGAGCTCTTTAAAGGTAGTTTTCAATGAATTATCACAGGATAACTCGATGAGCATTTCCTTTTCAGGTAATGTCAGGGTGGGTCATGGTGTCTCTAAGTATGGATTTCCTTCAAAAGGATTGCGTATCCAGTTGTTTGAGAGAGGGACGTTACGCCTATTAGGAAAATACTCGTCAAAAGTTAGTTCAAGATGTTGCAGATGTTCACATACATTTCTTTTAACGCTTTCATCAAGTTTCATTGAGTTTTCTGATAAAAAACTACTAAGAGAAGTGAAACAAGAAAACTCACCCATTTCCAGGCATTGGATCCAGAAATTCAATTTTTTTACCATAGCTTCAATTTTATCATATACAACGAAAATATTAACAACTGCACCTTGCAAGGATAGATTTAATTCATTTAATTTTGTAAAGATGTCAGCTAAATATGCAAGCCTTTGCATCCAAAGAGGATCGAATATGCAAGTGGACAAGTGAAATGGATGATCAACAAAAAATGCTTGGACTTCTGACTTCAATTCAAATAAGCGTGTCAAAATTTTGCCACGGGAAAGCCATCTAACTTCTGTGTGAAGAAGTAAAGTAACATGAAGGCTTCTCAATTCCTCACAAAGCGCGTGAAATAGACGGCAGTTTGTGGCACGTGATTTTATGAAATTTACAATTTTTACCGCATCATTCAAAGTAGCGGATAATTCTGCGGGAATACGCTTTCATGCTAATGCTTGTCTATGAATGCAGCAATGAGTCCATTCAATTTTC
Organism: Uloborus diversus; assembly: GCF_026930045.1. Classification (NCBI taxonomy): domain Eukaryota; kingdom Metazoa; phylum Arthropoda; class Arachnida; order Araneae; family Uloboridae; genus Uloborus; species Uloborus diversus. The sequence continues at coordinate 93,885,682 of NC_072731.1, read as the reverse complement.
TCGTTGATTTTCTTTACTCGCACCACAAAGCCAACAAATTTTCCTGTCATTGATTTTGCACCATCCGTGCACACACCCACACACAAAGACCAATCTATTCCATTTTCTTCAAAGTAACTGTTGACCAGTTCGAAAATTGCTTCTTCAGTTGTGTTGGTTTTCAAAGGTTTTGAAAATAGTACATCTTCTTTAATTGTATCGTTAAAAATATACCTAACATAGACAAGTAATATTGCAGCGTTTGCTACATCAGTCGACTCATCAAGCTGGATCGCAAAATTATTCTCTTTTATTCTATTCACAAGTTCTTTCTCCACATTACTTTGCCAAATCAGTAATTCTGCGTGATACTGTGTTGTTTGATAGCGGAACCAGGTCAATTTTTTTTGCTGACTTTTCTCCCAGCATACACTTAGCAATATCTTTAGCACACGGTCCAATTAAATTTTCTGCAATTGTATGTGGCTGTCCAGATCTTGCAATTCTATAACTGACTCGATATGAAGCTTCAAGGGCCATTTTACTATCTTCGTTGGATTCTAACAGGAACGTAGAGACGCTACACTTTTTATTATATTCCAATTTTCTTTTAAAATATTCGATAGGTTTGTTCTTGTGTGTCGGATGCTTTGTTTCGAGGTGTTTTCTCAGAAGTGACGGTTTCAAACTACTGTTCGCTAGAACTTCGTTGCAGAGAAGACAAAGCGGTCTAAGTTCAGACTCTTCTCCAGTAAAATAAAAGCCCATTTGTAAATAGTCACTGTCACATTTTCGCTTTTTTCCTTTTTTCTCCCCTAGTTCACTTTTCTGTTTAGTCGGGGGAGGCGGCAGTTCATTACAGCTATCTATTTCAATATCCTGTGTTGATTCGAAAGTTACTGCTGATGTTGAGGGTTGATCGATTGACTGCTTGTCCATTTGTCGCTCAAGCAAACTACCAGTTTTCAACCATCGATCCATAACAGCAGAAAGTTATTAAATCATAAAAATTACCAACACGATTATAACTTCACAAACAGAGTAGCAAGTTCACGTAGCAAAACCAATTGCAAACAAAATCACTTGTTTTCAAGCATCTCTAAAGTACATGGGCGGATTTATGGGGGGTCAGAGGGGGGCAATGCCCCCCCAGTTTTGGAAGGACTTTATGTAGTAACACACATCTTCCAAAAATTTTTTAAAAAAATCATTATTTTTTCGTTTTTGAATAGTTCAGAAGAGCATGGGTGGATTTATAGGGGGGGAGGGTACAATGCCCCCCAGTTTTGGGAGGAGTTTATATAGTAACAACTTATCTTCCAAAATCTTAACAAAAAAAATCATGATTTTTTTCTTTTTTGAATAGGAAATTCAAGTTTATTTTTTCTTTTAAACTTAAAATAACCGTTTCTTACAAAGTTTGAACAATACTGTACAAGTGTATAATCTACTACTCAATTTCAGAGACTAGAAAGTGCAAATTATTGATAGGTTCTAAAATCCCTGAAAACAATTGGCGTTGATAGCCTACAAGGGCTCTTGAACCAAAAACCCAATCTAACCAACGAAACCTTGAAAATAATTAGACAAGTCTTTGAAACTCCTAAGCAAAGTGTGCTTCAATTTTATTTCTTATCAAGTGTATAAATTAAGAATTGTTCAAATGGGTAGTATGTTACTCTCTTGATACCTATTCTCTAAATCTGCGCACCATTTCTTTAAAGTATTAACTTGCATCACAAAGCACTTTTAAAGCGTAAAACTTAAAAAAAAAATATTTGCCTATTATTTCCAATTAACCCTTATAAGACTTCAAAATGCAGAATTTTATATCCATTTTAGATAATTTCCTCCGGGGGTGTAACCCTCGGACCCCCTAAAACTGGAGATATTCTATATCCCACTTAAAAGGGAGCACTGCGTTACTCTCTTAATACCAGCCCCCTCTCTTTTAAGGTCAATTTAAAAAGGACAGCATGCTTACACACTAATGAAAACGACACGTAAAAAAGTAAAGAATGGCTTTACGCATCACAGAAAACAGACATAAACATGGGGGGGGGGCAATTAAAAATGTTGCTCCAAAAAAAAAGTCCTGCCCCCCCCCCCCCCCAGGAACTCAGTCCTAAATCCGCCTATGCTAAAGAATCTCTAAATACGTCTGTTAACAACTATTTCCCCAGAACTATGAGCATGCTGATGTTATATATTTTTAAAAACGAACAGATGGGTAAAATCCAGTAATAAATTTTAAGTTTGGAGCCTTTTGCTGTCATGTCTGCTATTCGATGACTGAATTCGACGGAAATTCCCGAGTTATATTTCAACCAGATTAGAAATAATACCCCTATGATGCATTGTTTGAGAATTCTTTATTTTTTTCGACATATGTATATTATGTATATTGTTTGATTGACTCCACGCGATGGCGCCTTTTTAAGGTCATCGTGATCCCCGCCACAGCTTAATACAACGTTTCTGCATGGCGCCTCGCAATAAAGAAGGAAGGATATCTCTTTTTGTTGTCTATCGAAAAAAAAATGAGAAAATTTCTTTTTAACCAAGATTATAAAACCGCTGAAAGATTTTTTTTTTTTTTTTTTTTTTTTTTTTTTTTTGAGCTTAATACAAGAGTCTAGCGCGTTTTCAAATTAAAAAAAAAAAATTCGTAACTATGTGTGCAAATTGAATATTTTATAATTTTTTACCAAACTAGGAAAAATCCGCCATTGCACCGAAATTTTCGCGAACCCCCTTTCTGCACCTCGCGAACCCCTGGGGGTTCGCGAACCACCGGTTGGGAACCTCTGGTCTATATCGTACTTTAAAAGAAGCTATTTGTTGTCATATCTCTCTTCGTTGGCGGAAACATTACTAACAGTTCTTATGGGTTTGGGACTGTAAATATGCGATAGCTGAAATGGTCAAACTATTAAACTACCTAACGAATTCCTTGAAGAATTAAATTTGCCAATATCTAATAATGACTTTGCAAGCAATCAAAATGCAGAACCTCTTTTCCTTAAATTAAAAAAATAATAATAATGAAACAAAATCTTTAAAAAAATCTTTTTTTAATTTCAGAAGTTTAAAATTGTTAACGTGCGGCAATAACTTGTTGAAAACACTACTTTCAGTTCATCGTATGAGTTCAGTTTTATTTTAAAACGTTTTTTCGACGCTACTTGTCATGCGTAAATAAGCGTTTTGCTGTAACTGTGCCGCAACTTTAAACATCCACTTTCGGTTTCCGATATTTTTTTTTTCTTCTCATAAGCATATAATACAAAGCCAATTGAACAAAAGTAAAAAAGTATTTTCAATAAAAATGTGATTGCTTCATTGTACCGATCGGCACATAAACGCGGACTATACGCCGCTGCTAATCATCTCCAACTTTTATTTTAGCATAATGAAGTATATTTTTACTTAGATTGATCAAAAAATAAAAGAATCAGAATCCACCGGACCAACCTACCCCACCTATTTTAAAAACATTTTTTTTTCACTTAAATCTCAATAATTATAACAATATTCTATGTGTTTGTATGTTATATATTCATTTCATTTCATGTTACACAGTTTCGAAATGATAATATTAAAAACTTGGGGCAAAAAAAGCAAGATATATTTTTTAATCATTTAACAAAAATTATACTAAATTAATTTTACAAAAAGATTTATTGCATATCGGGACATTTTTACAATTTATATTTTCAAACATACTTCAAAATTTTTGCAGACCACTGTTTTCTAAGAGTAACATATGTAATATTGGGAGGTAAGGCACGTTGGTCCACTTTTTTAATTTTCTTTTTTTATCAAAACATTTAATGAGCAGTTCTATTTTCTGCAATAAGTTTCACTAAACATTTCTCAACACCACAGATTTTTTTGAAAATGTTGAATTGATTAACTTTTCTTTACATTGAATTGTTAACGGAATCTTGTAAAGTGGATCATCATGCCCCACGGGTGGGGTACGTTGGTCCACCTGGAGGAGCACGTTGGACCGCTTAACGCAAACAACATCCGTTATAATTTTAGTGATTAATGCTACCAAACTTTGTAACAACTTTATTCTCTAGTGTGTCTAGAGAGAAAAATATAAAGTTTAGAGATCAATATGGCATATTAAATTGATAAATCGTCTTTAATTGAAAACAGCAATAAGCATTCACCATTAATGCACAATTATTTTTCAAAAATCAAAAGAAAAATCAATTATTGAATATTCATGAGAAAATTAATGCAGATTAAAGTTTTCAGAAGATGTGTTAAATGACATCTGGGACTATAAAAGAGCTACTTCCTGAGCTTTGAAAGTAGCACTTTTGTTAGACCTGGGCTTTGGAAGGATAAGTCAGATGTTACTTTTATGCATAGTTACATAAATATTTGCTAAGAGGAGAAAGCTCTTTTTTTTTTCTTCATTGCATTCCATGAAACAATTCCAAAAAGAAAAAAATCCTGTTATACTAATACCGTATATTTCAAACAAAAAGTCCGATAAAATTAAAATCTTTAAGTTAATATATATTTAGATTCTAAAACTAAATAAAGAAAATGAAATTAGATAATATAAAGGAAAATCTTAACTTTCTCTTCTTTCAATCATTTGTTTTATTTCGTTTCTATGTAGAAGTCTTGTTTGGCAAAAATTTGTTTTATCCAAGAACTTTATTATAGCATATGTATTACTTATGTTATTCTTAGAAAACAATTACAGCTAAACCTGTGTATAACAATACTATCTACGACAATAAACCTGTCTAAAGCGATATTTTCCTTGGTCCGAGCAAAATGTCAGCATGTAATCAAACTGTCTATAACCATTACCTGTCTATAACAGTATTTTTTTGGTCCCAACAGTATAGTTATAGACAGGTTTTACTGTATCTGCAAAAATTTAGAAGTTATTTCAAAATATAAATCGTAAAAAAGTGTAGATATGCAATAAATCTTTTGATAAAATTAATTTAGGATAATTTTTGCTAAATAATTATAAAATATATCTTTGTTTTTTTTTTTTTTTTTTTGCCCAAGTTTTTATTATTATCATTTCAAAACATGTGTAACATAAAATGAAAGAAATGTATAACATACAAACACTTAGAATATTGTTATAATTATTGAGATTTAAGAGAGGAAAAAAGTTTCAAAACAGGTGGTTGGTCTGGTCCAACCTGACCCACAAAGAGTGCACCAAACTACCCCACGATCTTGGTCTGAAAAAGTGATGTCATAATTTTTTTTCTTTTGACAAAAAATAAAAAAGAAATTGCCAATAATTGTGAACTAAAAAATCTTACTTTAAGAAAGGAGTTCCAATTTTTTTCTGCAATCTTGATGAAAACCATTAAAAAAATTAAGTTGCAGTTTTCTGAAAATTGCTCAGGACTACTGAAACAACACTTTCTGAAATAAAATTTGCTAAAAAAACAATATAACTATACCATGATTTCATTATAGGATTTGTAGGACCATAGGTGCTATTTGTTGGTCATAAAATAAAATAAAAAATATTAATAGTATTAAAATAATCGAGACCGGTCCAACGTGCCCCATCTCCTCCTACATGCTATAATAAGTTCTCCGATAAAACAAGTTTTTGGCAAACAAGACTTCCTGCATAGAAACAAAATAAAACAAATAATTGATTGAAAGAAGAGAAAGTTAAGATTTTCCTTTATATTCTCTAATTTCATTTTCTTTATTTAATTTTAGACTCTAAATATATATTAACTTTTCTTTGAACAACAGGAGTACAACAGGATTCTTTTACTTTTATAATTGTTTCATGCAATGCAATGAAGAAAAAAAGAGCTTTTCCCCCTAGCAAATATTTATGTAACTGTACATAAAAGTAACATCTGACTTATCCTTCCTCCAAAACCCAGTCTAATAAAAGTGCTACTTCCAAAGCTCAGGAAGTAGCACTTTTATCATCCCAGATATTATTTAACAAATCTTTTATTAACTTTAATCTGCATTAATTTTCTCAAGAATATTCAACCCCACAGCCCACACGTGGGGCATGTTGGTCTACTTTACAAGGTTCAGTTAAAAAACCAATATAAAAAAAGTTAATCAATTCAACATTTTCAAAAAAAATTGGTTTTGAGAAAAATTTAGTGAAACTTATTATAGAAAATCAAACTCCTCATTAAATTTTTTTATAAGATAAAAAATGAAAAGTAAAAAAGCAGACCAACGTGCCCCACCTCCCCTATTTGTAATCCTCACTAATCTCCTTAAAAATTCTGAAAACAATGTTGCTAGTACCTATCAATTAAGTAAGCCAAAAAAAAAAAAAAAAAACATCAAGCACTCCAGTGGGAATCAAAACCACGACCTCCAGCATTCAAAGCAGAAGTTCTATCTCAGAGCAATGGAGGCTCCAATTTCATGATAACTGCAAATAATCATCACAAAAAATATGGAGAATAAGCTATGATTTTAAAATAAATGGACTATCTGATAACAAGAGTAAGCAAGGTGAAAAAATGTGCCTAAGCTTTTGAATTTAAATGGAACCAACCAAAAAAAAAAATTAATCCAATTATTTATGACATTAGAAATTTTAAATTATTTCCGCTTTTCCTTATGTTCTCCCCCCCCCCCTAATTCAAATCCCAATTGTAGCTCTTCTAACATACTAAAATTGCATGCACTTTTTTTTTTTTTTTTTGAAAACGAAGCAAAATATTACAGGAAAAATGACAAATAACTGAACAGAATGAGCAAATAGAATGCTTCTGACAATTTACTACATTCTGTTGCAATATTCCAGTCTTCCATTTTTACTCACGCAATAAAGCGTTTCAAGACCTTTTAAAATAAAGGAGTTCATATCATATTTAAAAACTCGTGTAATATTATTCAGTCAAAAGTTCTCAAAATATATTAATGTAGGCATAATACTTTAACCCTTCAACAGAATTAAAGAAAAAGTTATAATATATTGAATTTAATTTATACGTTCTACCAAATGTAAACGAATAAAATTTTCTTTATATAGTACGTTCATCTTTTTTTCATTTCGCTAATTCAACAATTATCACTTGAAAAAAAATTTAAAAAGCATTTAATTGTTTTTACATATTGTTTTTGTAATCAGCAATGCAAATACATTTTAAAACACAACTTTAAATATAGACACAGAAAACAAACGTACATTAACAACAGCAAAGGAGTTCAAGAAATGCACTTCATACTTTTAATCAAACAAACTTAAGCAATGATTTAATACTTACGCTAATGACGAAAGAAATTTCTTTGTGCAATTGCAAAACCACAATAGAAAACAAAAAACTATTAATTTTATAAACAAACAGACGAGATCATGGACGAGATGAATGACATGGATGTGTTGAGTTGCTCAAATCTAACCCTAACATTAAACTTGCATATATTTGTTAAGTTCAAAAATCATGTCTCTTCAAATTTGATCCGTTTTTTTTATTATTATTTGAATTTTACCATTAGAATTCTACCTTTCTGGAGTTTTATTAGTGTAGTGATGTATCAAATAAATGTCCCTGAATTTTGATAGAATGCCAGATTACAACAACGTAAACAAGCAAACGAGAGTTATTGCGCTTGATAGCAACGCGCTAATACACAAGATGAAAAGTTCTATATTTAGTAAACAATCCAATGAATTACAAAACAAAGACGTTTAGTTTGCGCAGTAAATTTTGTACATATCTGTAATGGCTGGAGATATGTTAAGTAAAATTGCTCCCCCAGGGAGAACTGGTCATGTCTCTGTTGCCTATGAAAAATGTATGTTCGTGTGGGGAGGTTTTAGGGTAAGGTGTTAAAATTCATTGTCGTTTGTTTAGCCAAAAACGACACACTGTGATGTTAAAGAGTTCTAAAATATTTTTTCGTATTTAGGAAAATCCAGGTGCTGCAGCAAATACATATTTTTGTGGGTCTGAATTATGGATCTACAGTTTTATTACCGAACGATGGTATGTTCTCTGAAAATTAGTTTTCCCCTATGCAATAATTAGTTTATTAAAAGCTTATAACTTTTTATAAATTAAAAAAAGGGTTCATTGTGCGTTTTTGGAATTGTTGCTAACTTCCAATTTCCATCTCAAAATATAATTTAGAACATTCATTGTTTTGTTTCTGTCCTTAGTGTATTTATTGTAGCATACATGAAAAAAGCTACTAGCATTATAAAATGTTTTTCTCATTTCCAGTTATATGTAGAAAAGAAGATATAAGAAAAGTACTTAATATTTAGTCTATCTTTCCTTGTTAACTTTTTAAAAGTTGCGATGTCTTATAAAAATTAGCATCATTAAAATATTTATTTTCTTTTTAAGCTCATTGTAAGAGACTAAATGTGGCTGCAGATTTATTTTTCTCTTTCATTAAAAATAATCTTTAGAAAATAAATCTTAATCACTTTTTTAATACCCTGTGGCTGAATTTAATTCTGCTTTCGGAGACAAATTTTCTGGAGTATATTTCTTTCTGTAACACTATATAAAATTCCTAAAAAATTAATTTATGTGCGCTGTCTCACAGAAACACAAGCTGTTTGTGTTTATTAAAAGTTAGCATTTATTCCATCTCTTCATTATTTTTTAAAACTTGTTTCTTGATTTTTTCCCTGCCCAACTAAAAATGCTGTTGCAGTGAGCACTGGGTAATATAATCAGCCACTTTCATGAATCAAATCTTCAAAAACAGAACAAAATCCAAGTTGAATGTTTAAAAACTGCTGGGTATTTGAATCAAACATGCCTCTTAAATGAATCAAGGGTATATGACTAACCATTCCCAACAAACATGTGGTGTGTCATGTAGTCTCTTTTTCCTTGCCTTCTTTTAGTAAAATTAGTTTTTTTTTGCTTTGTAAACAGTTAAAAGAAAGGTATGCAGGGACAGGGCTGCAGAGAGCCATGGCGGGCCCCTTGTTAGTTATGTCACCGGGCCCCCCCCCCCCTCCTCTTCCCTAAAAAAATTCAAAACTGCTTACTGAAAATCAATTAACTCTGTTTTAAGTGCAACAGCAGTAAATTTTACTTTAACTTGATGCTTTTGCCCATTCTGAGTATCCCCCCCCCCCTTTTCTTTCTTTTTTCACCATCAAAAATTCTAATGATACCCAGTGGATGAGGAAAGGATGAGTTATGGACAGATTTTCCCGTTTCTCCTGAAAATGTGCAAAAGTTCTTCATTTTTAGATCTAAAACCTTGTTTAATTCAAATAAACGTGAAACGCTGGCAGACCTCGTGGTGGCTGTTCATAACTTTCCACCACAGCCTTGTAAATACCAACTGGCTCATAAAATTCACTCTGATAGATAACAGTAGATGGTTGCACCATATTCATTGGTCGCAGCAGCATCAGTTTTACCCGCTTAAAATTTGTATTATTTAAATCTAAACTTACGACTGTCTGTTACTGGTGCTGTTACCCTGTTTTTACATACAATAAAAGTAGACTAACCGTAACGTGAGAAACATTTCTACATTATTTTTTATTTTCTATGTTGTTTTTCAAATTCAGCTACAAAGACTCGAGCATTGGTTGATGTTATTTTGCATACTTTTATAAAACAACTACATACACAATATAATTATTTTTGATTTTTAAAATTAAGTTTTTTTTTTTTTTTTTTTTTGAACTTGTAATGTGTGACAGTTTCAGCTTTCATTTGTCACATTTGTTTCAAATTTATTAAAATCAATAACAAGTTATAAAAAACTGAAGATAATTGTGCACGTAATTGTTTTATAAAAGTATGTAAAATAAGATAATATTTACTAATACTTGATTTTTTTAATTTTTTTTTTATGCAGTGTTAATTAAAAAAAACTTTAAAAAGAAAAAAATGTCACACACAGACGTTATGGTTGAATTGCCTAATAATGGTGTAATAGCAACGTTTTTTTTTTTTTCTTTTTAATTTTTAAACAATATATAGATTTTTTTTTTTTTTTTTTTTTCGTTTTGTAGAAAATTATGAATTTTGGAGCTCGAGCGGGATATCTAAATAAATATTTTTTTAATTTAATAAAAAAAATTTCAGTTTCTGTGGGTCTCTAGAAACAGCTTTCTATAAGCTTAAAATTTTGGATTTCTTTTTTTTTTTTTTTTTCTTTTCAACAGATGTGCCCTGGTGTATTTTTCCCCATGAAAATTTTGAAAAATAAAATTGTAAGAGTTCTTTGGAAAAAAAAGAAAGCAAAAAAAATATTTTTCATGTCAATCCAGGCAGCCTTAAAAATTCATAAAAAATTTAAGTTACTGGCATATTTTTGTTTTTCCCAAAAAATAAATCTTGAAACACTTTACCAAAGACAGCAAATTAGAAGCAATTTTTCACAACTGCTTTATCTTCAGAATGATGCACAATAATTTATTGTGTGGTTTTTTCTTTTGAAAGATAGTTATTGTTTCATTGAAACAATATGCAGCTGTAGGAAAATATGAGATGACATTTTTTTGTTGCAGCCTTTTGAAGAAGAAATTTAATATATATAAGTATTTTTTAATTTTTGATCAGCATTATTGATTATTACATGCCTTGAAAAGGACAACTTCCCCTTTTAAGTTCAACAGATTTCAGAAAAATTAGAAAAATTGAGAGATGTTTTTCGCAACTATTTATGCAAACGTCGACTTAAAAATTCAAAAGTTTATTTAGTAACAAGTGACCAGAAGACATGCATATTTCAGTTATAGCCACATTTTTATTTTTAGTCGGCACATTATCCATATATTCTTATTTTTAGAAAAAATAAGAAGGCAATCTGGTAGCACTATGCTAAAAGGTTGCATGCAGAGAAAAGTATGTGCATTAAGGTTTTGTCCAGTAAGTTGTTTCAAAAGTGCGTTCTTGTTTTCATAAAAAATAAAATTCTTGGATGATGCAGCAAATGAAAATGTAGCTATGTAACTTGTCGTCTAACCAGTGGCCACTTGCTACTAAATAAAATTTTGATTAATTAATTAATTATAGATTTTTAGCCTTTGTTTATTATTTTATGTTCTAGCATTCTTTTTTGCTGATTTGTAGTAAATGTTACAATTTGATCTAATACTAGTCTACCTTACAGACAACTTTTGCGTTTTTTTAATCTTTTTCGCAAACTAGAATAAAATTCTGCCGCCGGGCCTAAGAGTTACTGATGCTTTACTATATTTTGTGTTAAGTATATTTGTTTAAAATTTGAATTTTTTATCTTGTTTAAAGTGGTGAATTCTTATGTTTTACAACTAATAAAATCATGCCAATTATTTCTCTTTTAAGGTATTTAAAAGATATCTCAACAGCTTATCCTCCAGGAATGTCTGGGTCTACTGCTGTAATAATCAAAGACCATTTATATGTGTTTGGAGGCTATGGCTACAGTGGTCAAGGATGTGTAAATTCTCTACACAGGCTCAATCTTGAAAATTTTTCCTGGGAGAGTTTAAAGCCCACAGGCAATCCACCTTCACCAGTTGACAAAATGGTTGGTTGGGCCTACAAAAATCAGTGAGTGTTAATTTGAATTGTGTAATATTGGGTGGCTAGTTTCCTGTGGAAGACTCGGGATTATATAGACAATTTGAGATTCATTGCAAAACTTAGGGAAAGTATTTTTAACGGCATTTGCTCCAAAAATTGTGTAGACCTATTAAATCTTCCCTTTCTCCTAGGAGACTTCCCTTTTGCCCCTTTCTCCCCATTTTATGTTTGAGTATCAATATTTCTCCTTTTTGTTAGATTTTGATTTCATTGTCTTTGTTTTTTATAGTTCTTCAAGATTTTCATCTGTAAAAATAAAATCATTCTTTTAATCTAAAAGTCTAAATGTGGTTTCTCGAAGTCTAAATAGATGTCCTGTCGAATTGTCAAACCTTCCAAATCCTGATGGTGCCACTGATCTGTAGTTTATCACATTCTCTTAAAAAATATACCTACTCAATTTTATCGCTTTAGGCGTAACTGGGCTGCAATCTTTTAGCATCTGTTTCGAATTCGTCCTTTTTCTGAAATTTTCCAGTGTTTCCTGATATTTATGCTATGGGAAAGCCTATCGAGCTAAAATGCAAGTATATTTTTTACATTCCATTGTTTTACGTCTCTCCTTTGTCAAGCCTGGAATGTACTGCTGTAGAATATGATTCTTTGATGTTTTTTTAATATTAACCAGGGGTCTGGCCAAAGGATATTTGGGTCCGTTAACGGACCCTTCACAAAAATCCGATCAACCAAAACGGACCTTTCACAAAATCACGATCGAACAAAACGGACCTTTCACAAAATCCCGATCAAACAAAACGGACCCTTCACAAAATTCTGATAAACAAGATCGGATGTTTCACAAATTGTTTATTGAAAGAACAAATCTGAAAGCAAAATAACGCATATTTCTGTGTATAAGCATATTTCTGTGTATAAACCGCATATTTCTGTGTATAAATTGAAGTCAAATTAGAGGGATCAGCTTATACAAAATCGGCTTATTTTGGAGAAAAAAAAATCGGCACTCTTGCGATGCTCCTGCAAGGGATAAATGATTGCTACTGCCAAATAAATATAATGGTTGTTTGTTTTATCACAGCGAATTAGCAGCAGTGTTGTTGTAAACTTTTCTGAAAAGGCATTGGTAAGCACTTTTCTCCCCACTCATGATTTAATAAACAATAATAATATATATCTGCGAAATGAACTTAGAGCTGCAAAGGGATAATAGTAAGGGTGGGGAAAAAATATGATCTCTTCAGATAGGGTTACCAACTTCAAAATTATCACCACTTAGCGTCTGGCGTTGAACCTTTAATAATGACTTGATTAGAAAATATTCTCTTCATTTCACCAGCTTGTCAATATTTGCGTTTTTTACGGTGCGGTGCGATGTTTAATTGTTATTTTGGGGGAAAATTATATGGGTTTTGATTTTTCGATGCTAACAATGATGATTAACTTTAAATAAACACTTTTAATTACCGTTTTTTTTTTTCTTTAGATGTCTACATTTTGAAAAATGCAATCTTTTAACATCCGATATGAGAATCATATTTTGTTCTTTTTTCAAGCTAACTTCCCTTATTTAGGATGCAAAGAAATGAAAAGTCTCTTTATTTATGTTGGAACTCTCATTTCAAGTTTTTAAAGCAAAATTCCATTTTCTGTTATGAGTTAAAAATTAAAATGATGAATAAATAGATGGTTTATTTTATTGTTTTATTTATTTATTTATTTATTTATTTTTGCGTCAACTGTGTCCACAGATATTAATGAAATGTTTATCATAGGACTCTAAAATGCAATTTTAAAATAATTTTATCAAAAATATTTCTTTTACAAGTCGTTTTTATACTTTTGATGCCTTCACTTTGAGAATTGCGATCTCTTTGCATCCGCTATGGGAATCCGATTTTTCGAATTTTTGATGTTTATTACGCTTTGTTAAGAGGTAAACAATTAAAATATCTTTTTATTTTTGTTACAATCAGGGAATTTATAAGTTTTAATCGAAATTCTGTGTTTTTTAAGAGTGTCTTGGGTCAAAAAGTTAAATGCTGAACCCTATTCTGAAATTTATTTTATTTATTTTTTTGTTACAATTATTTTAAATACTGTACAGAAATATTTCTAGTATAATTTAACATAATGTAGAATGGTAGATAAATATTGATACTTGAGAGAGCGATGCCCCCCCCCCCCCCCGCCATATATCAGAAAAACACTCCAGAATGATTTTCTCGACATAGAAGAGTAAAACACTCAACTTTAAGTTTAATTTATGCAGTTTGTGCCATCTCTAAATTATAAAATTTCGTTTTAACAAAAATTTTTTTTTTTTTTTTTTTCCGAAATTATTTGATTTTTCACAAAATTAATTCATTTTTCACAAAATTATTTGATTTTTCACAAAAAACGGACCCTGTGAAAAATCCTGGACAGACCCCTGTTAACTCTTATAGCAGCAGGAATACGCCCACTCAATTTTAAACTCCATAGACCAGCTTAAGTATAATTGGGCTTGCTGCTGCTACGAAGATTAACATTATTTTCCTAGCCATTTATTTAGCTTTTTTTTTTTTTACAATTTGTACGGGAGACCCTTGATTTATGTCGGTTTATTTTACGCGGTTTTTATTATACGTGATTTAAGATTTGGCACCTTTATTTTATTTTACGCAGATGAGTTCAGGTTTTACATGGATAGGGTAATGGGGGCAGACAGATAAAATTTTGCCCTCTTTCGAAATCCAAACTCCTGAAAGTGCAGATTATGTGTAATAAAATGCATTTTGGAATGCTAATAATTGAGCTTGGGCCCCTGGAGATATTTAATGCAATTGTATTCAGAGCTCTTTCTAGAATTTAGTTATTAAACTCTTACAGTTTATAACTTACTGGAAGAAGAGTATTTTGCAGTGACCAATCAGGATAAAACCGGCGAAGATACCGACATTAATGGCACACAACCGGAAGCGTTCACATTGAAAATTTTAAACCGATCCTTGACAATAGCAAATAATTTTTCTGATTTGTTAGTGAAGGAAGATTTTATCCTGCAAATGAGCATGGATGCATGGATGCAAAGAACTACTACAGAGAAAATTTCTTAAGGACTGCCGAAGGACTATCATAGCCAGCTCCTTTTTACAAACATTAAATTAATGTGTTTTCTTTATGCATGTTGAACATATATACCGATATAAGTACATATTAAACTTATCACAAAATTGGTCACCACTAGAATGAAGTATTTTTATATCTATGGAACCTAACCCCTATTTTAACACTACTGTTAAGTCTTAATTTACTCAGTATTTCCGTGAAACGTAATCCTTAGATAAAACGAGGGTCTACTGTATAACATATTTTTTCAACTTTTAAACTGTAAATTAAATCATAATAGTGTGATATTAGTGTCTTAGTACTAATGACAGTAATGTAGATTTTTTTAGTGTTAGTTTCAATAAATGTTTGTTAAAGCTTTGATATTTAGTTTATAAATTAAATTATATTGCCTATTTTGAACTAGAAATATGCAGCAAAACCTTGCTTTTTACAAATAATATCATTTCTTTAACTCTTGAAACTTTGACCTTATTTCTTGAGTGTCCTTTTCATAAGGTTTGGCGGATCTAGGTATGTAGCAATGGAACATTTTCCTTTCAAAGAATGTCTACTATGACATCCTTTTTCATATTTGTTATGTCATGCAAAAAAACATTTGTATTTTTAATAATATGAATCATAGTATTTTTATATGATATGAATCATAGTATATTTGTATTTTTAATGATATCCATCATTATAGCGAGGCATTGGCATTTTAGATGTGAAGTTTCTAAAAAGAGGTTGGAAACCTCTGCTCTGAATGCTCATTGACAAAATTCTATGTTTGACTGCATTACTAAAAGCTTTTAACTTGCTGTGACAATAATCTTAATGTTATGCTCATTAAAGAATTAACTTTTATTAAACTTTTGTAAATTTGAATGAATTTGTATTTACTTTTTGTATTTAAAAATTGTGTTGCCAAAATGTACTTGCTATACGATATTGCCGTATTTTAGATTCAATTTACTTTTCAGGTTTTATATTTTTGGTGGCTTTGGAAATCCAGACAGTGTAACAGCATATGATTTCCAATTTGTGTTTTATCACCTACTTTGGGTATGCTAAACATCTAATTTCATTTAATTTTTTAATAAAATTATTTTTATGACATTAAATGAGATTAGTATTTTTTAAATATTTTGTACTTGATATTTTAATAAATGATATGTTGAACTTTGATCAAGTAATAATGAACTTTAGCCATGTCCATGAAAATGGACATTCGAGCATTTAAAAATGGCAACACTGCATTTCTGTCCCCAAGTTTGCCAAATCATCATATAAAATTTGCCAAGTATGGAAATTCTTGAGAGGTCAAGGTGACCTCTCATTAGGGTGCCCCTGTAAAAAAAAGTAGTGAATTCTAAAAAATACAATAATATAAAGGTATCACCAAAACAGCAATTTGTTAAGTAACATAAAATAAATAACAAAAGATTTAGAACAGATTAAAAAATTATAAAATGTACCTAAACAACGACACTTGCTTTTTGAGACATATATTACGGGCTGATGAGTTCTTGTCTCACTTTCCTGTTACAAGTTTTCAAAAATTCTCCACTTCTATGCTGTAGTAATATCTGTTACAAAACCTGATTGTTAAAGAAGGCGCCTTTATGCATAACTTTCTACTGTAATGTAGTTTTACTGCAAGCATGTTTTTGTTCTGGCAGTATTTTTGTTTTAAAATCATAACAGATTTGAAATTTAAAAAGTCAAAACTTATTGTTTTTTTTTTATCCCAGTAACTCAAAACTCTAAAATGTTATAAATTCTATTGGAACAAGTATGCATTCTAGGACACACTTGTGTCCAGCATATTTATTTAAGCAAAAATTTTGTTTTGCAATGAATTTGTCTTCCAGCTTTGATTAAACTTTCTTTCTCTGTTTTTACTACTGATTGTATAATTTATTTACTTGTATTTTGATGAGTGAAAAGTATGTCTTCTATTTCTTTTTCATTTAGTCAAGTGAATATCAGTTGGAAAGTTTAAAAAATACCTTTTTGCAAAATAATAAAGACAAAATGTCAGTGATAAACACTAATATCTTTGCATGCTTTCATTATATACTAATTTTGCTATTTATTTTTTGTCAGAGAGGTTGGACAAATCAGTTTTTTCAATATGACCCGGAAAAAAATGTTTGGAAAATACCTAAAAGTACAGTATGTTCCTTCCTTCATCTTTAGTGTTACATTTTTAATGTTACTGATGATGTTACTATTTAACTGATGTTAAATCTTGAAGGGAAATTTATTGTTATGCATTGACAAGAGGACAAACATGTTTAACCCGTTCGGGACAGCAGTCTGCAGAAGATAATGCTCCTTCAGGGTGGCAGCTGTTACACGCAGACTGTGCACACAGGCCGGGGCAATTTCTCCCGCTAAGCCTAATATGCAATTTCGGAAAGTATGCATACATAATAATGGATAAAATGTATACTTTAAGCAGAAATGAAATCATTTTTAAATATATGATAAAATATATCAAAATTTCAATCATAACAAATAATTGGATGAAAATAATTGATATTTAACAATAAAAATGCAAAATGTATTGTTTTTTACAATAACTAAAAGTACCTAAATTAAACAATATATTTTCTACAAAACAGGAAAAATATTTGCGCTTAATATTATGAAATACTTGAAGAATATTGTAACAATTAATATTTTAAAGCCACATGAAAAATTTCAAAGCACAGATAAATGCGCATTGAGCATTTTATACTCATACGTAGTGTTATGTCTTTTATTCTGCTTTGAGCAAATTACACATCTTCGTATAAGTTCTTTGCCTTCTTTTGTAGCGCATGATTTTCGAAAGTAACTACTGTATGAAGAACTCCCACAAAAATAATTTATAGTTGTTTCAATGTGACCCAAAAGATCCATAGATGGATCAGTCATAAATTAAGATATTTTCTCCTCAGAAAGATAACGTGTTCACCATCGCTACCAAATGAACATAAAAGTAAAACCTCTTGCTAGAATGTCTAATCCCATTATAAATGGAACCGAAACTAGAAAGAGCCACTTCAAAATGAGTATACCTTTCCCTTCTCACTTGCGAGCACATGTTTATATTTTCTTTCATGAAATCCAATAAATCACAGACACTTGACAGACCCCATTCTGACATCAGACAGAGAAATACTAATGCAGGAGAACAATCATTTGAATGGAACATGGATAAGTAACACCATCTAATAGCAAACATTTTAAACATTTTGTTCCAAATCCAAAACGCAGAATAGCGTCGTTAGGCCAGCTGCGTACTACTTACCGTAGCGCACGGGTGCGTTTTTCGTTTCTGAAGAACCACTTAGCGCTGACACAAAGACGCGCCGTTCGTCCCAAATGGGTTAACCATATACAAAACTTTCCATTTATAAAGTTACATTACTAATTTCATACTGCATCATTTCAGCTTCTGTTGACAAGTTTAAATTGCCGTTGTTTGCACCAATATGAGTAAGAAACAACGTAAAAGAAAAATTTTATTTGGTTTAAAATATATTTAGCTGAATAAATAAATTGCTATATCACACCATTGCAAAATATTTATTTAATAGATGTGTCCATATGGATGCAAAAGGAATTAATTTATATAGCAACTACTCAGTGTAATAAAAACTAAAATTTAACATCACATGATAATTTAAAATGCATCTCTAATTAATAGTACTGAATTAATACAATATAACTTTCTTTATATTTGCTCTTATTGTTGATATGTCCCTTGACTGTGTAGACTGTGTGCTAGAAGTTCAGAGGTCACAGATGTCCTATATTTCTTATATTTTCCAAAAAAAAAAGTGGGAAATGTGTCCTTTATTTTAACATAGTCCTATTATTTCAATATTGCCCTATGTTACTTTTTTCAGACCGGATATTTTGTCTGTTTTTCGTTTTGTCTTTACTCTTACTTTTCTAGTTTTTTTATCAGATTCTGTTTTTTAGTTTTTCCGTTTTCTGTTCCATTTACAGTTGATAGACTAATGTTTATTTAGTTAAGTTTGATACCATTGCTGTATTCAATGAATTACAGTAAACTCTCGATTATTTGTGGAATTGGGTGGCACAAGTGCCGCGAATAATAAAAGTTGTGGATAAACCCCAAAAATGATAAAGTGTGTTACAAATAAGGTACAAATTTAATTCCCTCAAAAATTTAGCTGTATTGATGCATAACAAAGAGTGAAAATATATACAGTACAGTAACAGAACTTAACATCAATACAGAACAAGTGTACGTACAATGAATAAAGCACAAAAAATGAATAGATAAGTAAAACAAAAACAACTGAGTTTAAATTTGCAATTTTTTAGCCAATTTTAGCCCAATTTTTTTGCTGCAAAAATGCATTTCCTTGATTGTTGGTTGATTCACAAATTATCCACCCTGCGGATAATTGGAAATTTATTACATTAGATTAAATGATCATATTATTTATTCTGAACCTTGCTTTTTCTATTCTTGAGTAACTGTTGCTCAAAAATTAAAACTACCCAAGCCACATAAAAAGATAAACATTGTTCGGATTGATTGGTTAGCAAACTTCACCTGTTGGGAGTTTTGCCTGTGACATGGAAGTTTCAGGATCGTAGAACAAATGATGTCACTTGCACATGCGTTGGTTCGACCTATCAGTTAGAGGTCGTTTGCTAAGTTATCATTTGATTTAAGCATGCTGTTGGCAATCGATGCACAACACACAGCCTCATAACTTTGCAACGGTATCTTGCAAGCCAGCTTGTCATAAGCATTAGACCTTTACATTTTTAGTTTAGCCATTTAATTGTTTGACTCATGGTTATCTAGACTGATGACTTTGTTCCTATAATGAACAAATAGCTGATCTATTTATTAAAACTTAACTATGTATGAGAGAGAAGTCAATCTTAAAACTTAAGAAATGGGGCTTTTGCAGTGTGTTGCAATATACTCTTGCAATATGTATTTTACTTGTTTTATTTTTGTTTCTTTTTTCAAACATTCAGCTTTGTTAATTAATAATCTTTGTTGATAGTCTTTATGTCTTTAACTGTTTTATTACTCACAAGCTGTTTATTCATGCTCTGCCAATTGGAAATCTTATTTGATTAGTTGTATTTGAATTTCTTTATGATCTGTCCTATTTCCCCATTCCTAAACAGCATTCTGAACTTTTTTTTATCACTGCTGACACTGAAAAACCCCTCGAGTAGTTCTTTGACTTTGAGTACCCTTGGCAAAATTAAATTTCTAGTGCAATTTCACATCAAAGAGAGCCCTTTATCTGGTGGGAAAACTGGGCATTAAAATTCTCAGAATAATGATTTTCGCTGACAGTGGTGTCACATCAAAGGATGGATGCTATATCAGAAAATTGTTCTAGGTCTGCAAAAGTTAAACCTCTAGCACAACCCCCTTAGAAAGAAAAAAAACTTGTTGCATCCTTACAAAAACTGCATTTTGGCCGTTCAGAGCAATTAGTCTTCTTGATTAAAGTGAAAAAACCAACGTAAATAAAGCACAAATTTTGAAGAAAATACAGCATATAGCTATATTTAACCCAACCAGAAGTTGCGAGAGAACTTGTGTTGGTGAGCTCTTTGCACTGATGAAGAGGCTCCATTGTAGCCTAGAAATAGCTATATGCTGTATTTTCTTCAAAATTTGTGCTTTATTTACATTGGTTTTTTTTCATTTAATCATATTGTAGCATAAAGCTTATATGATAATTTTTCACTAAATTAGCCATGGTCTCCTATATTGTATAACTCTAATGAGTTGAAACATTCTCATTTTTTTATTTATCTTAATAAATTATAAAATTTACGTTAATGCAGAGGTAGAAGTAGTCCTATATATCCTATATTTCCTATATTTTCAAAAAAAGCATCAAAAGTGTCCTATATTTCCAATATTTTTGTGAATTCTCCTATATTTCCGATATTCCCATATTTTGTTATAAATTTATAGAAAATGACTATTGAAAAGCCTTTAGGTTACTTGATTTGCACTTTGCAAGTTGACAAAAGATAATTCAAGACTGCTTAAAAACAAGATACATAAGTATAATATATATATATATATATATATATATATATATATATATATACATAAGTATAATATATATATATATATATATATATATATATATATATATTTTTTATAATGTCTGCCAGCACCCGTCTGTTTAAACTTCGTTGTAAGTGTAGAGTATTTTTACAAAATTTAAAAATTGTTTTTTGAAAAAACTTCAGTTATCCATATTTTATGACAAGATCTCCAAACTTTTGATAAAGCACATTGTTAATGAATCTTCACTAACAACAAAATGTGGTGAAGATTCAGCCATTATTAATACAAAAAAAAAATAAAGAAAGAAAAAAAGATCTATTTAAAGTATTTAAATGTAGGTAATTATGCAAAAAAAAAGAGAGATTAATGTAAAATTTTTTAAGGAATGGGGATTTGATGTACTAGGCAAAAGATGAAATGCAGAAAAATGTTAGGCAAAAACTTTTCCAAAATATAAATAATTCATGAGTGTAAATAGTTGTATTGACTGTAAATAGATTTCAGATTGTTTGAATTTGTTTTAAAATATTTTTTGTATGTATTAAACTTATTTTATCATTACATTATTCTTTCAGGAACAGGAAACTCATTCTAAGTATCATTTTTATTTGGATTTTTAAACTGTATGCAGTATGATTCATTGAAATAATTGATTGGTGCAAAAATAATTAGAAAAAATAAACTACAGTAGGTGCCGCTTAATGTGATCACTGTTAATGTTATCATTCGCTTAATATTATCAAAACTACGAAGTCCCGAAATACTTATATATTACCATGTGTTAAAAATATCGGATATAGTAATCAGTGTCTTTGTTTGTTGTTATCACCTTTCCGTAAAATTTCAATTTTTTCCCCTTTTTTTCTCTTCAATCAACAGAAATACAAAGGCAAATCCTGACATGTGGCTTCCAGAAAAACAAGTTCCCCTTTTACCAGTAAAGCAGAAGATTTTTCTCCCTGCTTACACTGAAACCTTCACTCTAAATGGCCAAACATTTCAAAGATTTAGAAAAGGCGCAATGATTTAACTGTCAAGGAAAAAAATTACATTTTAAAACACTTTAACAATTTCACCGTGATGAGTCACGGAAATGCTACTGAAGAGCTAATGAGTGATTAGATTGAAAACGAAGTGAAGTGACCAAATTATAATTTAAAGAAAAAGCGAAACCGTGCTGGAAAGGATGGTGAAGTTGAAACTGTGGTGTGCAAGTGTCAGGGAAAAGGATGCGGAAGTAAACGGTCCGTTAATGCGACAAAAAGCAGAAGATCTTGCTTTGAAAATGGACAAAAAAGACCGACTTTAGCATCGGACGGATGGTTTAATCGATGGAAAAAAGAGCTATTCCATTCTGCTAATTTAGTAATTTATAATATAAAACTGCATTCAGTGGAGTCATTGTACTTTTAATTTGCAGCTGTAAAAGTCAATGCTTCTTAATTGAAAGAAAAAATCATTTTGTGTGTCCTAAATTATATTTGGATATTGTTATCAATCGGTTATTGTTATCAAACTACGTTTGTCCCAAAGTGATTACATTAAGTGGCACCTACTGTATGTATTGTTTATTTTTTCACATCAAAATCATTCATAAAAACATGTCCTATATTTTTCGTGGAAAATGTCCTATATATTACAAGTTGACCACTTCTACCCCTGTTAATGTTTAAATATTATTGTTTAAATATTATTGTTCTATAGTTATTGCTTTGTGATTGTTCAATGTGGTATCTTACTATCTGCATTTGGGAGATTTGTGCCCACCCTATGACTTAGATCGCTGCTTTAATTAAAATTCATGTTTCCTCAGATTTCTCTTTCATTCAAATCAGCCGCTAATTTGGGAAATTAATGGGATTAAGAGGTTTTTTTTTAGCTGCCATACTTAATTTTCCATTCTCTGCTGCATTTAAAACATTTCTAGTAAAATAAATGCAGAAATGAACTAGTTAAGATTAATTACTTCACATTTTGCAATCAAAACCCAATTTAAAACTTATTGATAAGTTTTTACATTTACTCTTAAAGTGTACAGTCTTTAAAAGGCTTAAAATAAATTGTTTTTGGGTAAGCACTATATTGATAGAAATAATAAATATCTATATTTGTTTAGGGTCCCTTACCAAGTGCTAGAGCTGCCCATGCTGCTGCTGTGCTGAAATCAAAAGTGTATATATTTGGTGGACGACATGACAGATTCCGGCTAAATGATTTACATTGCTTGGACATGGAGGAAATGAGCTGGAGTGGAGAGTAAGTTTCAGTGACTGCTTTGTAATGGGTTATCTATATTAAAAACCTTTTACACCAATATTTTTTATTATGCTTTTCTTTCATCGAATTTTTCCAAAAAAAAGTTTTATATTTATTGATTTTTGAAAAATTGAAACTGATACATTTTTTTCATAAAAAAGGTGCTGATTATAGTGCCTAGAAAGAGTAGTGTGCCGATCGACGGAGAAAAAGTGAGGTCAGATCTAAGGAAAATCCAGATGGCGCTGCACTCGAGGAGTACGTTGGGCTTCTCAATCAGACTCGTTTTAAATCAGCGATTGTATACTGATTTCGCAGTTTAAAAGCCCCGTTTTTCGAATTGAACTTATTTCTGCACAAAAGACAGATTCTGTAGTAAGTGCTATTTGTTACATGGGTGTTCATTTATTTTTTGAAGCATATAAAATTACCTAATGCTAATTTATCTTCAATGAAAATAGTAGACTATTAGTATTCAGTAACTGTGCATCTCTTATTTTTCTACTAATAATGAAGCTGAAAGTCTCTCTGTCTGGATTTCTGTCCAGATCTCTTTGACGCGCATAGCACCTAGACCGTTTGACCGGAGCAAAACTATCATAAGATGGACGAATAAATTACGAAATTATCATGACATGGAACCGTAACATGGGAAGAGTGAATGAACATAGCCAATTGGCAAGAAATTCATCATCCATTATTTGTAAATATACAGACTAATCAAATGACCTTTTAATTTTCTACTACGAGCAAAGCCGTGCGGGTACCGCTAGTTGCAAAATAAAACTGTTTCTAAATTCTTGAAGCTAATTAAAATTATCAGAGCTTCTCAGTCAGAGTCGCTTGAAAATGTACCGACTCCGACCTGTTTTTTTTTTCCCCCAAGAACTTTCCTTACATTAAAAAAATGATATGACCACTTGCTCCGATCACTTATATAACTATATACTAATTTACACATAACAGCAATTGGAAAACAACTGGCTTGATTATTTGTTGAATTTTTGGTAATACTTATCAACGTCAAACTGCTAGTTTGCTTATTTTTATAACGTTCTTTAGAACCTGTTTTGTTGTCGATAATTATCAAAATAGAAATAGTTTTTGAATCTGTCAAAAAAAAGCATTTATGTATTTTTATCTTTTATCTCATATGTAAAATAGCAAAAGAAATGTATCCTTAAAAACTAAAAACAAATGGGGAACCTCCTCATCCCTCTCCTTTGTCTAACATTGCTTATGATAGCTTTAAAATGTTCTTTTAAAAGGAAGTGCAGCTTCTGAATGAACCTACCCTTAATCAGGAAACAACATGGCAGTGTTACAATTAAAAAATATAAATAAGTAGCGATCAAAAGAACATTGTGAAACATGTTTTTGGACGCAAAAAATATTTTCCCGTTGTCGTTATATGAGATTTTAAAGCCTATGGGAATTTTAAGAAAAGCGAGTCTCGTTTTTCCAAATTTAGCGAGTTTCGATGGGGACAGACATCTTTCTCCTGCTCTGTAGATATGGATGTCCTGCCACATGCAGATGAGGAAATCGTCTGTGAGAAATTGTTACTTTCAATCCCTCGCCAAGTGTTTAAATTTGCCACTTTTCTTAAAATTTCGGGAAACTTAAATACCTTTTATCTCAATAACGAGGGGCAATAACGATAATAATTATCAATTTCTTACAGGATTTTAAAAGGCTGAAATTCAAGAAAAAAAAATTTTTTTTACGTAACTTATGTGCTCGTTAATTCCATTTGTCCGAAAGTTTTATGGTCGGTCGCTAACAGTTACCAGGCGTAGCATTGCTGGAGATTTCCAACCTATTCTCCAGACCTATAAACTGTAGAGGTGGTGCTACCATATACCGTGCCTAAGTCGGGCTCTTTCTCATTTAGGGGCCTCACTGACTCTGGAGTCGCTCCTTTCTGCTTTAAACTCATGCTGGCTACATGAATGGGGCTTGAGTCTCCCAAGTGGTATTAAAAACAACAACAAACCGCGCCTTAAGCCATCTCGATTGATACAGTAGTGTGCGAATTAATGTGAACACGACAAAAATTACAATTTTGTTTTTGTCTCATAATTGGTAACACTTTAAAGTCAATACAGCAGCCATTTTGTTTTGTCAATGTGTCAGTCAGTTAGTGGTACGACATATCACGCTACAGATGCCTTGCGTTTTATTTATTTTTTGCAAAATATTGGTTTTTGTGACGTTAATCTGCACAGACGCATTATAACTTGCTTTGGAAAATGGATATTACTCCAAAAAAGCGAACTAAAATCGTTACTTTGCATGAACACACATCCATGACTCAAAGAGACATTGCCAAGGAGTGTAATGTGAGTTTGGGAGCTGTCAATAAAACTTTAAAACAAAAAAGAGATACTGGGACGATTGAGGGGAACAAAAAAGGAAAATGTGAGAGAAAAAGAAAAACAACAGCAAGGGATAAAGCTTTTTTGATAAGGGAAAGTAAATTAAGCCCTAGGAAAACCAGCCAGGAACTTCAGCAAGATTTAGCACATGCTGGAGTTAATGTTCACGATTCAACCGTAAGAAAACACCTTATTGAAGGTGAAAAAATATCAATTAGACCTCAAAAGAAGCAGTCACTGACAGCTGCTATGATGAAAAAACGATTTGCTTGGGCAAAAAAATATGTTAACTGGACTGTTGACGACTGGAGGAAAGTTCTATTTTCAGGCGAGAGCCATTTTTTGGTACAAGGGCAACGATCTCGTTATGTCAGAAGAAGTGTCAATGAAAAACTCACAGCGGCACATGTTGATCAAACAGTTAAACATCCATCAAAGAAGATGTTTTGGGGCTGTTTTTCTTATAAAGGTGCCGGATGCCTTGTGCCAATCAAAGGTATGATGAACTCCCAAAAATATAGAGACTTTTTAGACCAGAGATTGAAAGTAGAACTCGAAAAAGTTGGTGTAAACAATGAAGCAATTTTTCAGCAAGACTCGGCTCTGTGTCACATGTCCAAGATCATGCAGAAACTTTTCAAGGAGAAACAAATTTCATGAATAGAATGGCCAGGAAATTCACCGGATATTAATCCTATAGAAAATTTGTGGGCTATAGTGAAAGCTAGGCTTCGCAAAATTGATTGCACCTCACAAACAAAATTGATAGAAGCTGTTATCCAGATATGGTTTCGAGATCAGCAAACATCAGAAAACTGTAAGAAACTTGTTGTTCCCATGCCAAAACATGTTCAAGATATTATTAAGGTCAAGGGAGGACACATTTCATTTTAAAATAATAAATATGTAATATTTTTTTGATTAAAGAAATATATAAACGATAAATGTGTTTTTTCATTTGTGTTCACATTAATTTGCACACTACTGCAATACCTTGAAATATAATTATCAAATTTTCAGTCAATTGTGTAAAATTTTGTTTTGGAAACATCCTTCTCTTTGTGTCTACAAATTGATAGACAACTAATGTCTTGCCCTTCAGTTATTTCTTCTCATCTTTAAAAAAGCGTTTTTTTTTTTTTTTTTTTTTCATTTCGACTGGTGATTTTTATTTATCTCTTTAGTGAAAAAATGTAGCCTCGTGATAATAAACTGCACAACAATTTTCATTATATACAAAAACTACAATATTTTAAATTTTTTTTAATTTCTTACAAACCCAATATTTGTTAGGCAAATTAATATGAACAATTTCATTTATAATAGATTTATACGTGGTTATTTCAGTTTCATCTGCGGAAAGATCAGGTTTTATTTTTTTCAAACAGGGAACATTTTTCTTAACTGTATAATTCCTGATGGACCTTTTCTTCGGTAATTTTTTAGTAAAGTAAAAAAGGTTTTCGCTGAGTAATCAAAATTCCCTCACCATTTATAATATGCTTAAAATGTGTTTCAATATAATGTTTTTAGAAATGCAGAGCACAAATTGATCAGAAACTTTATCTAACCTGGGAATCCATGAGTTTTACTTCTTTAGTTTTTCTTCATCTGCTGGAGCTTTAAAAAGCGAAACTTTTTCCTTGCATGTTTTGTACCCACCTTTGCACCCTGGTACGTAACAAGATGAAGCTTAACTACTAATGTTCAACTTTGATTCCTCCATTAAAAGCCTTAAACGCTGTTTCATGAAATATTCACAAAATAAAGGTAAAAAAGAGAAACACGGAACTGAATTGTAACAAAATCCCGGGTCTACTAATGTAAACGCCGCAAAATTGAACGTCCACCTAGACCGCACTGCCCTCTAGTGGTTTTCATGAAATTTGTCTTCAAGAATCGCGTGGAAAAAGCGCTGGTCGACACACTACTCTTTCTAGGCACTATAGTACTGATAATTGGATGCTTCACTTGCCAAATCGATTAACTCTACAAAACAAAAAGTAGAGAAAAGTGACGAAGAAGATAGCGTTATCTATTGGAGTGAATGGGCCCTCGTGTTACATTTTCTGCCATCACAGGACCAGAAATGTACCGAACCAAAACTTTAAAATAAATTCTCATGCTAAGCATTGATTAAGCACTATTAAAGCACTAATGAGGTTTTTTTTTAAAGTGGAGTTAATCGATTTGGCAACTGAAGCATGCAATTGCTATGACTTATCTACAGTTGTTTGGTATTTTAGTTTTGAGATATTAAATCTAGGATTAATTAATACTAATAATAATAATGTTTGAATGTAGTAATCCTCTTTTTATTATTTTAGATTTGATATCAAAGGCCCAATTCCTGAAGGAAGATCATGGCACAGCTTTACTGGACTTAATGAGAAGTGTTTGATATTATATGGTGGATTCAGTCAGACCAATGTTCCTTTAAGTAAGCTCATTACCTGAATTCATGTTATTATATGTATCATAACTATAGTTACAAGTTTGTTTCAGAAAAAAAATCGGGAAAATTTTGCGGGAGCAAGAATAGCATAAAATATACAATACCTGCTATAAAAGTCACGGTGTAAGTAACAAAGCGTATAATAGAACTATTTTCTTTGATTTTATATTGCATTGAAGTTTTTTAACTTAACGTATAGAATTTTGTTACAAAAAAATTTACTTTTTTTTTTGGTCTGTATTTTGTCAATCTAATCATTGTTTAATACATGTTTACATTTTGAAAACAATTGTTCAGCATCCATGCTTTTTGTTGGAACTGACACATATTGAGTTGCTACTTCGGGCATACAGGGATAATCTTTTGTCTTAGACTTCTAAAATTTAATGCATTGTCCACCTTCAACATACAATTCATAGATCATTTTGCTTTGTATGCAGGAAATTCATTCATCCAATTTTTTTTTTCTCAAACACAGAAATATTCTTAAAAATGGAAGTTAGTATAACTTTGATTTAGCGACAACTGATTTAACAATTACCACAATTTAATGATACATTCCACTGGTCTAGATTTAACTACATTAAATGTCTGTGCTCCTCGTATTTTAGTAACATGATTAGGTTATTCTTCAATTCTCGGAATTATCTGTTTAGTGACTTTCATTTTCCATCCATTCAGTATTTTCCTAAGATGCAGAAGATAGATGAAAATTACGACTGATTAATTTGTGATAGAAAATGGTTGAACAGCTTGTCAAAAATAGCTTGCACAATATAAACATGTGATTCTTTTTTAAACAGTCATGAAATAATATTGAATTTTAAATCTCATAATTTAGTTTCTCACTACAACATTTCCTTATTCTAGACTACTTTTATCATATTTTTTTAGGTGATTGTTGGATGTTTGACACAGTTGCAGTATTATGGCAGCAAGTTGAATTACCTTATGAGAAACCTCGATTATGGCATTCAGCATGCTTAAATACATTTGGTGAAGTAGTAATCTATGGTGGCTGTACTTCAAATATTTTAGACCTTGAAAGAACTCCAGTAAGTTGTGTGATTTATTTCATTGGTCTATTTTCTAATGTTTAGTCTACGATATATATTATAATATTTAATCTTGGCATTCAGTAATATTAAAAACTAGAAAATCACCTGTCAATGTATGAGGTGTGAGAATTGCTTCTTCATTTGAGTGAAGCAACTGCCTGTTAGGAGATATTTTGATCGTTGAAATTTTGGGCAATTCATTATTATGGGATGTGGCAGCTGTGCCAATCAAGCGAAACTGCGCCAATCGCCGATCCTGCACCAAACTGCTCCAAAAGACCTCTAAATGGACTTTTCTGCACGAAACTCTGGCAATCTTGCGCCAAAAGTGCGATTTTGCATGTAATGTTTCTTCACCATATTTGGCAGTTTTTTCAGATTATCATCAAGCATGTGCCTTTGGAGCTTGTTTTTACGATTTTTTTTTTTTTTTTTTTTGACTTAGTCCCGATTTTTAACGCATTTCGAAATCTGATTGCATTTGCTTTTGAAAAACTCGATCGTTTTAATTTATTATGTGATTCTGTTCCTTTGACTTCAAAAATTTTGTATTTACCATTATTTTCAACTATATATTTTGTTTTTAGAAGAAGAGGACTTGTAAGTTTCGTCTTCTTGCCACGCCCATTTGAAAATGTCAATCCAGTTGCATCCAAATTGATTTAAGCGAATACCATCTGTAAAATATAATATTGTTCACCAATTTTTAATCTTGGGTTTCTTAAGATTTTAGAACAGAAATTTGATCTTTAAATTAGGTTGTAGACACTTAAGATAGCAAAAATCTTGGAATTCTAATTAGTCCAGTCAATGAGTGGTCAAAACAGGGGCGTAGTGTGCATGGAATATGCAAAAATTTTTGACTTCAGAATATTGTTAGGAGTAGTTAGTAAGTAAACACACTGAAAGTCCCTGCCCCTAGGTGTTGAGCTGAAGGTGGGAGGGAG
Source organism: Uloborus diversus (assembly GCF_026930045.1). NCBI lineage: Eukaryota > Metazoa > Arthropoda > Arachnida > Araneae > Uloboridae > Uloborus > Uloborus diversus. The sequence continues at coordinate 93,855,933 of NC_072731.1, read as the reverse complement.
GGGGGAAGAAAATTTTGGGGTTTTCGAGAAAATGTCAGAAACGGTGGAAAAAATGCGTTCAAAATAAAAATTCAAGTTAAATTAACTTCCTGTGAAACTGTTTCTATACATATTTGTCAATTTTCCAATAATTTTCCGGGTATATGCCATGAAAAATCGACGATTTTCGGTAAAATTCCCTCTTTTTGTCAAACATTTGCTCCTAGTGCCTCCTTTGATCATTTTTCATGAAAATTGTCAATAACTATGTTGTAGAGCTTTAAATTTCCTCCAATCTGATATGCTACTTTGTTATATTTTATTCAACCTATCAAAATTTATAGAATTTCAAACATTCACTTTCATGGCAAAAAATGGAACAATTTGCCATTTACAAATTTCAAACTGACTCGAAAGGATCGCTCACTTCTTTCTTCAATGAATTCGACAATCCTGATGGACAATAAAGAAGTATTTTTGGATTACTACAACTCAAATGATGTTTAAGAAGGAGGGGGGTCCTGAAATTGGGACTTAGTGACAATTGGGAAGAAAAAAGTAAGAAGTGTGATATCAAGCATTTTTTAATACGAGTATGTTTATAAAAATTAGTTCATGAAAAACACTTTGTGACAAATGGGGAGGAGGTCAAAAATGTTGTAAAAAAGTGTAACATCTTTTATGGGCAGAAATCGGACGCAGATTTTCAGAACTACGTATCTGCAGTATGAATTAGTTCCATACCCATGGCATGATTTAACCAAAGTGAACTGAGGAAGTGCAGAAAGCAGCGCTTCCTCAGTAAGAAATTTGTTGGAAGTAATTAATAAGTAAACATACTGAAAGTCCCTGACCCTGTATGGGGGAGGGGAGTTAAAGGTGGGAAGGGAGAGCCAAATTTTGTGGGTTTTGATTATATCTCGGAAACGACAGGTAAAATCATGGGTGCAAGACCTTCCGTATTGGACAAAATTTCCGAGATGGAGATCAGAACGGAAAGAAATTTAACGACTTTCCTTCAGTTTTTACTTAAAAAAGAAAAATTGAGTGTTCAAAAAATATGCTTTAATATTACTGTACAGTTCCATAACCACGAATTTACATCGACGTTCTCTCGATTTTCCGCCATGGGCTTGTTTCGTTCATATGAACAAAATATTGGATGCAACTTGCCTTCGGATGAGAAGCTCTTAGACTCGCGCCATTTGACTTTTTTTAGGTTGCTTTGTTATTTCGAACTCACTGCATTGCAGACCGCGGAGTTGCTCATTATTCTCCTTGAATATTTAGCCTTTTCTCTTTCCATTTTCAATCATCCTTTCGTTTTTTTTTTCCATTTGCATTTTTTTTTCTGCAAAAAATGTTTTAAGAGTTGAATCTGAATCACCGATTGAGAGTGATTGCTGAAAGGATGAAATCATGAAATGTTTACGCCACAGCAAAGGGCGTCCACATACCAGGCAAAACATGAACTATCAGGGACTTAAAGATTTTAATGAAAATGGGAATTTTGAAAAGAATCCGGGGGGGGGGATTCCAAGCTGGTTTGAAACACTGAAGGGCAACTGTTCCTGCATTTTTGACATGTTTCTAGTAAAATATTCTAAGACTTAAGGAATTACTAAATTTCAATGTCTTTCAATCTAACGCTCGCTATAATGGAAATATGGGGGGAGGGAGAGAGAGAGAGAGGAAAGGAAACGAAAAAAATAAAGACAGCACGAATTTGCGAAAAAACGCTACTCTTGCAAAGACTAAGTCCGCAAATTAAGCCACGATAACGAGGTCCTAAAACGTTTGTACCTTGGACAATCTTAGAGGGGAGGGAGGGGGCTACTCAAGGGCTCCATAATAAAATATGGGAAAACTGAATTGAAAGTCACTTTTGAAGGTGAAGAGGAGGTGGAAGGGGGCTCTCTTTAGACGAAATTCCGAACCTGGAGTCGTAAAAGTGAACCTTTAGACCTTCTTGGGGTTCGGGGTCCCCCTTCCCCGAAAAAAATTCGAAGCTGCAGCATTCAGAACTCAGCTTTATGTAGTCTTAAGAAACGGGAATTCTAAGACTTTCTCTTAATAAATTTTAAAACTTAAATTCTTAAAACTTCAGTGATGAAAAGGGGGAGCCGCAAATTTAAGTCAAATTTAGTGAACTTAGGGGAAAGAGTTCGGGCGGGGGGGGGGACTCTCCCCCTAAAATGAAGTATTCAAATGCTATTTTGGTTATTTTTGAGTGAGTTGAGAGTTAGGGAATTCGGGGGTCTTTCTCGGAACATTTTCGAAATTGAAGCCTTAAAAGTTTGGGTTGTTTTTGGCGATGTGGGGAGAGGAGTTGCTCTTTCAATTGAAAAATAAATCTTAAACACAAACTTACACTGCCTTTAATAAACACAAAGAGAGGAGGGGCGGGTATTCCGCCGCCCCGAACGGAAATATTTCCGTTTCTGAAATTTTAAGAGCCCTGTTTTGGGCTATCTTTGGATGACTTAAGACGGAAGGGAATAGGAAGCTTCTTTCAAAAAGTTTCCAAAATTAAAGTATTAAAACTTTTAGGTGGTCATAAATCGTGTTTATAGGTAAGGGGGGTACTGTTCCTAGAAAAAGAATTTATAAACTGAAGCTTTAAAACTCAAATTTAGGATATTTGTGGTGAATTCATAAGAGGTTCGGGAGTTCTCTTCCGAAAATTTTTCGATGCTGAAATATTTAAAACACCATAAATAAACTATATTTGAGTGCCTTAAGAGGGATTTGATTGGGGGGGCCCTCCCTGGGGTATAGAATTCAGTTCCCCTATTGCTTTTTATAAATTAATGAATATTGGAAACTACCTCGTTTAAAAAATGTATCTATTTCATTGAAGTGGTTTTTTTATGGCTAACCGGCTATCTTATGAAAGAATTCTTTTTCAAATGAAGGCTGTGTGAGGGAATGGTGCCAGTTTGTTATAATAAGTCGCCCATACCCTTCCCCCACCTTTTCTTCTTTTCTGGTTTGTTGGCGCTACCTTGGGTAGACTTTCCGATCATAACTGAGTTATGTTGCAAAAGTGAAAATCTTATGTCCCTAGCGATTTTATTGCTGCAATAAAAATGTTTATGATAGGCAAAAAACTAATGGCGGGGAGCCCCGAACGCTTTTATCCCTAACATTATCCAACATCGTCTAAAATTGCGTTTTTGGAACTTCAATTTCGAAATATTGTAAGTAGAGTTCCTGAACTCCATCCCTTCGATAATGCATTCAAAAAGCGAATAAACGTTATGAAAGATGGAATAGGTACAATTTCGTTTTTAAAGCTTCAGTTTCGGGAGAGTCCAGAGCGCCCCCCCCCCTTTCTCTAATATTTTTTAAGGTTGTTCAATATTGTGATTTTGGGACTATCAGTTTGAAAAAATTAATGTGATAGAGTCCCTGAGCCCCTCCTTTGCCTAAACTTTACCATTTTGGCCTACCATTGCATTTTTTGGACTTCAATTTAGAAAAATTTCTGGGGGAGAGCCCCGAGATCCCCCGTTATTGGCGGTTTTTAGGTTTTTGGAATCACAATATCAAAACCCTTAAAAATTACAATTTAAACTAAGTTTATGCTGTTAGAAAAGTCAAAAGCTTAAAATTCAAAGCAAACAGATTCCAAAACTGGTATAGTTAAAATCTCAAACATTTATACACATAAATTTTTCTTTAAGCCACATGCTTGGGGGGGGGAGGGTAGAAAATATTTTCCGTCTTGAACACATCACCAAACTTGCACCCATGGGTAAAATGTGTTCTGAATAAAAATGAAAGTTAACTAAATTCATTGTGACATTGTTTTCATACATATCACATTTCCTGTGGCTTTTTAGGTATGCGTTCTTGAAAACCAATAATTTTCGAGGGAAAAAAATTATATCGTTCTTTTTGTCTCAGAGTGTCTGTGCCAAACAGGCGCTCAAAGGATCTTGTGCAACAATAATGTGACAAGGACCCTGACGGTTTTCTGGGTCTTGAAAGTTCAACGGCTGAACACTTGAACTGCGGATTCAAACCTGATACCAAAGAAATACGAAGCCAATGCCCAATCACGCAGACTGAGTAGAAAAAAAACTCGTTCTGGAAAAAAACTTGTTTTTCCCGAAAATTTCCATTTGTTTCTGACTGTTCCCATCTCTAATCATGATTACTTTACACCTTTAGTAAGAATATGTAGTCCATATGGTAAACCTAAACAATACCCTTAGAATGTAGATTATTCTTCTTGATGAAAATCTCTTCCTTCAACACAATGGCATTTTGATTCTTCGAAACTAGTGTTCTCCGTTTAGCGTTCCATTTTTCATTAAATTCCTGTCAACTATTTGGAGAACTCATTGGCAACTTTTTCTCTCAACTGTAGTTTTGTGTTCATTTATTTTATAGATACAGGTAGTTATTAAAATAATGGAAACACTGAGACAAGTGTGGTGTTGGGAATCGCTACTCTGCTATAAATGTTCAGTTAATAAAGGTGCCTTCTGGCTGTAATCACTCACACTGGTGAACCCAGATGGTGATTGAGTACTGTGGTCACTTTTGCTCTTATTGTTTGTTTTTTAGACATTACAATCCGCTTCAATACCTATCGGTTTCTTTTACTGAGCTTCTTTTTCTGTCCACTATTTTGCTTTGCTGAGTTTGTCTTACCGCGCTGTGTGTATGCTGTCATGACTTTAGATACTGTACCTCTAGAAACGCCAAAAAGTTGAGATGTTTCAGTTACACTTGCTCCAGCTAGACATGCTTCAACGATTTGACCTCTTTTAAAATTTAAGAGGTCCGACATTTCAAGTGCTTAAAAAAAATTCAAGACTTCCAGAACTTCAATTGAGCCACCATATACTACCTGAACATGTACATTGCTACTTATAAAAAAACAGACATCTAGTTTTATTCTTTATTACTTACAAAGTACAGTCAAAAATGTCACTTTTATTCACAGGTGTTTCCATTATTTTGATAACTTCCTGTATGTATATGTGTGTGTGTCATAAAGTTTATTAAAATATATGTTCTCTTCTAGCAACAAACAAGTGATATTTTTGCTATCCGATTAACCCCAAAAACATTGTATCGGTAAGTGTTGCTTCTTTTTTCCCTCCATTCCAAGATTTAAGCAAAACTTGTAGAATTAATTGAAGTTATCATTAATAAAGAGTTCAGATTGTTGGTTTATCTGATATTTTTGTTCCTTTCCTCATTGCATGACTATCATTAAAAAAAAACTTGACTGTGCTTTTTACACCGATTCAGAATTTGCAATCATTATTGCATTTGATTTTTTCCTAGAAAGAAAACTTTTTGATGACATGCAAATGAAAAATTCTTGCTGGAATTTATTAGTAAATCAGCTGGATTTAAAATGTTATCCTCTTTCAATAATTGCCATCTTGTATCATGTTTTAAATGAAAAGCTGCTTATCCATTTTATTAAATATGTTTGTTCAGAAAAGTGACTTACAGGGTGTCTGCTCGCCTGGAAAGTCAGGGAAAGTCATGGATTTCAACTAGGATCAAAAATGGTCATGGAAAGTCATGATTTTCTGCAAAAAATGCTCAAAAGTCATGAAAACTGACAACTGGTCATGGATTTTGAGTTCCAGAACATGCATATTTATCACGTTGTACAGATTAGGTGCAAAATTTAAGTATCTTAGCCGCTTCCTACGCTTTTACATGTCAGTCCTAATTTTTCACACTTCAAAATCCGATTGCACCTGCTTCTATAATATTCACTCGTTTTTCTTAACGATGTAATTCTTCCATTTGGACATTTATAATTATGTGTTTAGCATTATTTTTAACCCTCCTTATAAGTTGTGTAGTTGAGGACTTATAGACTAACTGGAAAAGTTTAAATTATTTGCATCTGTGTTGATTCAATAGACTCGTAAAAATTATCATTAATTTTGATCAGTGTCTTAAGTTAGAGAAGATTTTAGAAAATAAAATTGTTCTAAAAAAATTAAGGACTTTTAGGACAAGGATAAACTACAGAAATTAGGGAATTTTCAAGGGTAAAACTTTGAAAAGTCCGAAAATGTTGCAAAAATCACACATTCAGGTTATTTTCAATCTTTGTAGCCTTTTCTAAAATTTTTGCGGTAATCTCTGGTAAGTTAATTATTAAATACTTCAATTTAATATTTCATTAATTTATTTATTTATTTTTTTTGGGGGGGGGGACTATTGAGAACAAAAAGTAACTGTATGGCGCTATAAATTGGACAAAAATGAAACCAGTTTATCTGCTACAATGTTCTGCTGCGGTACTTAGCTAGCAATAAATCATTGTTTTTTAATTGTTTTTAGTGATATTTTTGCCTTGTTTTGATATTTTATGCCTGGTTTGTGAGGACGTGGTTATTCTTAATGGTTCTAAAATATCTTCTAACATGGATTATTCATAAACTGTAGATTTATTGGTTTTCTTTTTATATTTTGATTTGCAGTATTGGCATTTGTTGCACGTCCATTATTACTACAGTCATTTCATATCCTTTTCCATTTCTATTTTTAACTTTGATCTGTTAGTGTCTACTATCTTCCCTTTGTCACTGTAGGTGTTTATTTCTACACAGGAAGATTGCCTATTATTATTTGCACTGACTAATCTATTTGTTTTTGTGCTGATAATTTCCAAGTTCCCTTTTAAAAAGTGGCTAGAACATACTTGTATTATAGCAGATCGTAGTAATTTAGCAATATATACCACTGAGGGTCAGTTTCCCGAGTGGTTTACGTTGCAAAACATTTTCCTATCTCTCATTGTCACACTTGGATGACTAGGATAATTGTGAGTATCAGTGACAAGACAAAGTTTTCTTATGATGCCTTTTTCAGATTTATCAGAAAGATTAATGGTTAAACAAGAGTTTCTACAAATATAACAACTTGAGAGCTTTTCATTTTTGTTCAATAAGTTAAAATACACAAATGACATTTTTTTCCTTTGCTTAAAAATTTAACACACTGAACAATGGGCAATTGCCATTGTGTCCTATTTAGATTCTCTCGCCAGATGGTGTGTTGGTTACTTTCAATTCTCAATTTATTTGTTTTATTTAATATTAACTTAATTTATTGCTAGTCATAGAGTTGTTTTAGAAAACTACTAGTTTGTTATTAAAATGATAAGTTTTAGATTCATTATTTATTTATAAAATAAAATATTTATTTCAAAAAATCAAAAGAAAAAAAGAGAAATAAAAATGAAGCTTAAAAATTTCTCTGTTCACCACTAGTTTTCCATCATCATTGCTGCATTGCATGTATAAAGCGTCTTTTATTTTGAAAGCTCATTTTGCAATTGTAACTTTCTTTCAGTATTTTTAGTGATTGAAAAATTATTTTTTGGTTTCTAAATGTATGTCTTTGGAAGCGAAGTTAAGTTAAAACTCTAACTATTTCATGTGTATCAATAGTCATTGATGCTAGTGACATTTCACTTTAATTTGAATTTTTAGAAACATATGTCCAAAGCATAGATCAGATGGTTGAAATTTAGTTTTCACAAAACACTAATTGAGGTATTCTTGTGAAAAATTAATGTTTTTTTCTGAAAAAATTGCGTCCTGTGAGTCATGGAAAGTTACGAGTAGAGGTCCATAAATTTCAAAACTCAAAGTGTAACAGATACCCTGGACATGTCTTCACTAAATGTTCTGTGAACAGAATAACTGTGCACAGTACAGAAATACCAGGTGATCAGAAAATAAGTATACATGTGAAAAATTAATAACGCATGGGATAACGTATGTAAATATGTAAAAATTGATATACATGCTTGAAATTACATCTGGTTTTATTGTAATCATGGGAAAAAAAATATGTTGGTCATCACCTAATGACGTGCGCAAAAAATCTTTCAAATGACTAGCAGTCTGGAGTGGAACACCATCCTGCATAAAAACCCTGCACATATTTTTTTTCTTTTTTATCGTTACAATAAAACCCCATGTCATTTCAAGCATGTGTGTCAATTTTTACCTACCTACATACATTATTCTGTGTTTTATTAGTTTTTCAAATAGTATTAACTTTTCAATTGTTAGTTTTCAAATGTATGCTCATTTTCTGATCTCCCAGTACATAAAAAAGTAGCTGCCTTCTTGGGTAATGATTTAGTGATTGTGATTGCCTAATCAGTAAGATATTGAGCTCTTAACTGGAGAGCCCTGGGTTTGATGTCTGCTGAACTAGAGATCTGCCATGGTCACAAAATCCTCCAATTTCCCATTCCAAATCAGTGCATCTGGTTGTGCTGGATCAGTGGCTTTACTTTTCACCCCAGAGGCTCTCCTTACCTGTCACGGTTAGAACTTAAACGGCTTAACGAGTCTCTAAGGAGTGTGTATCTGGGGCTGCTTGGCTCCTGGTCTGGGTAAAAATACAACTTTCTTCTGGGCCATGTCCAACAATTACACCACTTGAAGTTTCAACAGTATTATGTAAGTCTCCATAGATTCTAATATTACCTTCTTTTTGTTTTCTTTCTAAAATTCATTGGGTGAAAAAAAAAAAGGTCATTGCAAAAAAATGTTAAAATAATATTGACCTGTAAAGCTATATGCAATATACCAGACAACCCGGTTATCACATCCAGAGACTGCAGTTATGTTTTTATTAGAACTCCTAAGTCTGGCAGGCAGCTGTTATTTCATACTGTTATGCTTGAATAGTCTAAGTTTTTATGCTTGAGTAAGTTTCCTGCTACATGAGGGTATAATTCATGCAACCTTCACATCCATACAAATATGCATGTATACAGTATAAATATAATTTATTCTTCTTTTTCAAACAAGTAATTTTGAATAAATCTATGATCTCTCCTGTAATAACCTGCTTGCAGGGCATAAGTGAGAATAATACTTTGAAAAGAGATCAATGCGTTTCATCTGTGGCATACATATTTGAAATAAAAGATTCTTTTTATTCACCAGAAAATCGTAGGGTAAAGTGGGGCATTTGTGACTGAAAAATCCATTGTTGATCTTTGATTATTTTTAACTGTAAAACTATTTACAGCAAAGTATTAAAATAAAAACTGTCAGGTGATGTACTATATATTTATGTAAATAATATGCTATTTGTGGATGCACTTTTGAATTATGGTTAAAAATGTTACTTTTTTTAAAAAGGATCTAAAAAGTCACATTTGCCCCGGGACTGGGGCATTAATAATTTTTTGAGGGGCATTTGTTATGACTGCCAATTATAGGTACTTATTTTGGTGCTTTATCATACAGGGTAATTGTGATGAAAAATTTACATTCTGAACTGCAAGTAGCTACATTCTTAGTTTTAATATGACAATAGGTTCTTGAGAAATTAAATTTTATTATGACGCACAAATTAGAACATTTTTCAAAATTAAAAATGATACATGAAAAAAGATGTTATAACCTACAATTTATAAAGGAAACAGTGCAAAAATGTCATTTTTGAATTTGTTAAGTTTTTTGTACATTAAAGAAATTACAGCATATGTTTTTGAGTCCAACGTGAATGGTCCAATTCCTATAATATTTAGTGGACCAGAAAATATAAATGGCTTATTAATTTCTGAGTTATCATCTCTTCTTGGCCATTGGAAAGTTTGGTTTTCAGCCTTGTGAAGAAACTTAAACACATATCCAGTTCCAGTTTTAATCTCTGACAAAACTCTCCAATATAATAACACTTTTCAAAATATACAGCATATTTCTCTAATTCGACATGATACTGAACTTTATTCAATTGTTGTTTGAGTCCATCTAAAGTCTATTCTTTTAAATCACCTAGTAAATTTAGTTGAGTTCCATGAACTTTGCCATCATCTTTATCAACAGAACTATTTTCATTTTGACTCTTTATCTCAGAGTAAGTTTCAAGTTTCCCTACTTCTTCATATTCTTCTAGTTCATCAATAATAAAGTCACTCACAGATATATCACCATCAATGTCCTTGTTCAACTCTCTGTTAAGTTCTTCTTCCAAATCTCCGTCTACTTCGTCACTATCAGAATCTACTTGATACACTTGAAGCTTTTTTTTTTTTCTGTTTACGTAGATTTAGAGCTTTAAGGTCACGTTCTTCCTTTTTAATTTGTCTTACAGCCTCTCTCTCTCTCTCTCTTTTCTTCTGTAATTTTTCATTTTCTTTCGCTTTATTTTTCTCTAGCCTCTCCGATTCTTTTGCTTTCTCTTTCTCCAGTTTTTCATTCTGTAATGCTTTCTTTTTTTCCTCTTCCGCTATTCGTTGTTCTAAATAAGATTAACTTGTTAGTGTTGTTGACAAATCTATTCAAGGACATTTAGTAGCTGTCAATAAAGGCTGTTGGGTAACAGTTTGAAGTAATATATCTTCAAATGAGCATCTTGTTTCACATTGGCTAAGTCTTATGAATTTAATAAATAAAAGATAATACTTTATAATAACAGCAATACATTTGAAACTTACAAACCAAAGATCTAAGTGATGTTTAAAAACATGCTTCAAAAGAACACCAACTGGTAGCCATATTGTAGTCACTTTTGCCCCACACTTGTCATCACTATTGCCCCCACCGCATTTTGAAGGGGCATAAGTGATTTCCCTTAAAATAGCTGTTGTAAGTGTTATAAAATATATATTATTATAAATTTATAATGTAAAACTTCATATAAAATAGCGCAGTACAAAAATTATATTTTTAGAACAAAAATTAATTAGTGAAAACCTTTGTAGATTATCAACAAACCTGAAATCCATGTTCAAAAGTAATGTAATAGGAAAACTCCATCCATTAAAAAGTATAATGTAAATGCATCTCAAATACTTTTGAGTGTTATATAAGACATTTTAAGGTATAAGACTGAGGTAATTTCATACAGTAAATAATAATATCACAGGAGTGATAAACCCTGGTCACATTTGCCCCAAATCACAATTGCCCCACCTTACCCTATCATCAGTGAGCATTGAAATTTTCATAAGTTCTCACGTAAAGGCAGAATGTGTAAAGTATTATTATTGTAAATATATTGTTCTAATGTTTTTTCCACTTTTTTTTTAGGTTATGTGTTGATAAAGCTTTAAGTTTGCCTGAGTTAAAACCTCTGTTGTCTTCTCTTCCACAAAATATTCAAAATATAATCCAAGTTTTGAGTACTGATCCAAGAAGTAATTTAGAAGGCTCTTGAAAAGAGTTGAACGTGATTAATCTTCAAAGAAATTATGCGCTTTACATTTTTGTAATGTTGTTTTGTAATTCATTCATCAACATGACATTGTTGGCATAGTAGGAAGAAACTGTTAATTGAATTAAAATATTTTTGAAAAAAAATGGAACCAACTTCAAAACTGCACCTAGAAATTGCTCTAAAAAGTAAAAAAATATTTTGATCTTTGCACACCATCTATAACACTTTTGTAATTGGCACAAAAACAAAATGTGAAATCATGTGTAACCATACTTTGTTCATACTTTAAAAAACCACTCAAAATTGGCTACAAAACATGTATGCAGTTTCACAAATATGCTATCATCAATGTATATTGTATGTGAGTGGTACAGCAAATTTCCTTGGTCGTTTACATTTACAGTTGATTGAATTATTTCAACGAATTATTTTATCTATCCTTTTTCCTCCAACTTCAAAAAACATGTTTAAATGTATTGTTCATGGTGTTCAAAGAATAAGATAATTGTTGAATTTTTAATGCAGTTTGAAAGTCGGTTCTATTTTGTAACAAAAATATTTTTATTTCATTATTTTTAGTGCAGATGCCTTACAGAAATAGTACGATGTTACCATCACAAAACTTCTTTTTTTCATATACATTCGAACTTCGTTAATGCAACCATGGTTAATACAAAATTATGGCTAAAACTAACATTTTGTTTATTAAGTTTGGTTTACTATTGAATCACATTAAAAATTCCACGGATATTATGTGCAACAAAAAGAAAATTTCGGTTAAGACGAGCAAAACTTCTGACCTCTCCACGGAAAAATTTCCGGATTGAATACTTTTTTTTTTTTTTCTGATACTTTGTGTCATTGCAGAAAGCTCACCATGCATTTCTAATCCTTTGAATAGTGTCTTACCCATTTTTAGTTATCAAGTGGTTACAGCTATTCTACCTTTTCTACCCTATGGCACTGAGAATTTTAACTGACAATGACTGGGGTCAATACAGCTTCTTACTTATTACTTTATCATTGTCTCCCCCCCCCCCCAAACCATTGAGGACAGCATTAGACTAGGCTATTGTTACATCTAAGGCATTTCTCCCACAATTGCTATTCTGAGAATGAAGGGGTTGAAACTCATCAGGGAAACTCATACTGTTGCTGTTTACATTTACTTAGGAATAAAACAGTCCATCTTTTCCTTTCGGTATTACCACTTGTCCCTCCCCCACCCCCCTTCATTATCACCTTTCTTCGAATAGATTCAAAGAATGGAACAAAAAGTAAGGATACTGTTCTGTAAAATGTTATTTGCTTGAAACGATATTTTTAACACAAATGTCTGTGTGAGAAAGTACTAATTTTTAAAAGCTTCCCTGTTTTTCAAATGTAACTATTGTTTTCCATCCTGTATATATACTGTATTCAGTTGTATATTTAGAGAATTTTTATATGTATTACTTAAAAGAGAAATAAAGTATTTGAAAAATCCCTTTTCATACAACAATAACACATTAGTTTGTAGAGTCCCTCTCAAGGTGCAGATTTTGCATCATACATTTCAGTAAAAGTGTTGATTCACCGCAATCTGCACCATGACCCCCCCCCCCCACGTGGTTGCCCGTGTCAGACCTGCCGTATGATTTAGCTAGCCTGTGGTCAGTTTATCCCAGAGTACTCAAACCTAAGCTGGATAATTGTCTTGATTTTAAAAAGAAAAAGGCAAATCTTGCAATTTTCTAATTTTAAAATCCTGACACTCTGTGAACTACTACGTTGAAGCTTTTTTGGGTTAGAAAGTGCCAATTTGCCCTTGAATGAAAGTCCCCTCCCCCCCCCCCCCCCCTCCCTTCCATTTTTTTTTTTTTTTTTTCTTTTTGCAAATTATTTTTTGTTTTAGACTTTCTGTAAAATATAATTTTATTGAGCCTATCATTCTTGTTTTTCTTATTGTAAAATGTTGTAAAATAACTAGATTATGATGTTTAGAACATAAATTGTTTTGAAACCTCTTAGCTTTATGTAAAAAGAAATTTTATCCATGAATTAAAAAATTAAAGGGTATTGGACTTTCATCTGATCTTTCATCAATCCAAAAACTCCTCATTTGTAGTTATATTATTATTCATTCCATCAAAGGGGGGGAGGAAAATTGTAAGGTATTACATTAAATTGCCACTTGAGCCCCATCTTTCATAGTAAGTGGGAATTAAGGCATAAGACAGTGGCTCCTATGAAAGTGAACCCCCGTCCACCTCCAAGAGGCAAAAATCTTGACTTTGAAAATTGTATCAAATATAATTTTATTGAGCCTATCTTTTTTCTTTTTTTATTTTCTTATTGAAAAATGCTGTGAAATAACTAGATTATGATGTTTAGAACATAAACTGTTTTGAAACCTCTTAGTTTTATATAAAAAGAAATTTTATTCATGAAATAAAATATTAAAGGTCATTGGACTTTCATCGGATCTTTCATCAATCCAAACTCACCATTCATAGTTATATTATTATTTATTCCATCAAGTAAAAATTGTAAGGTATGGTAGTAAATTGCCACTTGAGCCCCTCTTTGGTAGTAAGTGGGAATTAAGGCATAAAGTGGCTCCTGTGAAAGTGAAACCCCCCAAGAGGCATTAGTCTTGACTTTGAAAATTGTGTCAAATATAATTTTACTGCACCTATAATTTTTGTTTTTCTTATTGTAAAATGCTCTGAAATAACTAGAGTATGATGTTTAGAACATAAATTGTTTTGAAACCTCTTAGTTTTATATAAAAAGAAAGTTCATTCATGAAAGAAAACACTAAAGGGTATTGGATTTTCATTGGATCTTTCCTCAATCCCAACTCATCATTCATGGTTATATTATTATTCATTCCATCAAGGGGGAAAAAAAGGAAAATTGTAAGGTACTGTAGTAAATTGCCACTTGAGCTCCTCTTTTGTAGTGAGTGGGAATTAAGGCATAAGGCAGTGACTCCAATGAAAGTGAGACACCCCAAGAGGCAAAAGTCTGACTTAGGCCTTAGTTAACAGATGGCAGCACCATCTATCAACATTTCTGTTAGCTTCATTCTATAAAAACAGTTGCAGCGATAGGTGCAGAACCAAGTCTGATCCCTAATCCACTACGCTACCCCACATCTTAAACAGCTTTGAATTTCTTTTTATCACCATGATTTTCAGGAGAAATATACAAAGTAAAGAAAAAAAATTATTCATTTTCTTGAATTGGGAAAAAACAAGTTTTATCATATATTCAACAGCAGCTCATATCTAGAAATGTGTATAAGCCAAGAATGAGTTCCACACAGAATCTTATAATCCCTTGAAGATAGGTATTTAAAGCTCACTATCATAAAAGATTTAAATGACTGATATTGCCACATTAAACAAAAGCAAAGTAAGCAACTACAATTTGTTAAAAGCCATGAGGAAATTTCCATCATTGAGCTTTGAATTTACTACAATTATTGTTCTACCAGAAAAAATCCTTGATTTAAAATTCTACGACGTTCAAAATATGTAAAGGGGGTGGGGGATCTATCTCTCTCGTTTTCATCCAAATATTATTGAATTCTTGTGAAAAGTTTGCTTATGAAAAAGAACAAAATTGAATTTGTAGCAACTCCATGCTGCTAACTAATTTTGCTGGATTTCATGAATTCATCGAAAATTTTTAATCCTATTTAAAAGTGGATAAAGAGGCACACTTTCTCGTGTATTGCTGGTAAAACTTCAATTATTTCCATTTATAAATTCATTTATTTGCAAAAATCTAAGATTTTACTGTGGCAATTTTACACATGTTTGGCTCACAATTACCTCATATATCATATTGCGTGATAAGGAGCTTTTTATTTCTTTCTTTCAATTTTTCCCCTGTGTTTATTGTTGTTTTCAATATTTCAACATTTATGAGAGAAAATACCTAGTTTATTCAAAAAATTAATTGTTGATTGGTTATATCTTACATTTTGTTCCAATTACTTTCTAATGTTCTTTACTTTGCTATTATGTGTTCTACTTTTCTTGCTGCAACAGTCATGAATAGCATTGGATAGTTATGTGATATGTTTAAATTTTGTAAGATTTTATAATTTTTCAGACACTTGTGTGTTGTCATTGATAAAAAAGGACTTAATAAAATGAGCCGTATAATTTGTGTCTTGCATTTGTTTTAGTGTGCTTTTGCTGAAATTTTTCCATAAAATAATAGCTACTCCTCTGTGAGTATGTAGTGTTCGTAAAAATAAAAAAAGAAATTACTATAAGCAGGGTGGCCGCTTACTCTATAGACGGGAATTCTTGGATCATTTTGAAATATACCACTGAAAACCAAGGAAATGTACCATTTGCTGCGATTGTGAGCCCGTGATTTTCCACAAATATGCCTTTGAGTGCAACACTGAGGCTTAAATATCGTATGTACTAGAGATGCGCCGATAAGCAAATTGGCCAATTACTGATTAATCGCTGTTGATAATTGATAAGAGCTGATTAATCATCATAATGATTACTTTTTTCTAATTTTGACTTTGGAAATTGTTATTACTTTATTTCTGCATGGGTGCCCCACCAAAAAGGGTGGAAATACCCCCTAACCCCCCCCCCCCCTCCCAGGTATGTACCCTTAATTTCTGAGGGATTATTTATTTTTCCCTTTCCTACTTTTCCAAAAACATTTTTTTTAATTTCATCCATACTAATAATATAAAGCTGAAGAGTTTGTTTATTCGTTTGAACGCGCCAATCTGAAGAACTACTGGTTTAAATTAAAAAATTATTTTTGTGTTCAATCGTCCATTTATTGAGGAAGGCTGTAGGCCAGGTGTTGCCAAACTGGGTGCCGCGATGTGTACATAATATCAATGTATATAAGTTATGTGAATTTTCCAAATAAGGTCATATAGACCAATAAGGCCATTCCCCCGTTTTTTGATCGTAGCATACTAAAAATTCAGCAGATTGTGACCCAGAGTTTTCCTCATTATGGCCCATGTTCTGAAAGAGACCAAATCGCTTTTCGTTGCTAAAATTGCTGAAAAACGCAATTGAAACTTAAATTTTCACTTATCTTTATTTTTTCTTAGTATCTGTGAATCATTTAATAACTATGCAAAAGTCTATAATAAGGAAATGAGATATTAGGTTTGAAATCTTAGGATAGCCTTGCACTTATGCACGTACTTCAACTAACAGAAATTGATTAATTTACCATGAGAAAATTCTAAAAACAGGGTTCGTACGCTCCGGGAATTCCGGGAAAACCGGGAATTGTCAGGGAAAATGACACTGGCAAAAATGTCAGGGAAAAGTCAGGGAGTTTTCAAATTTTGTCCTCCAAAAATTTTTTTTTCCCAAGGAATTAACTACCATGAGATCTAGTCTTCGTTTTTATTGTGATTTCACGAAAAAAATTGTAAATTTTTATCTAAACCGACGCTGGCACTTAAAAACTGGGATCGAGAAATGAAAGTTTTTTTTTTTTCACAACGAAAAATGCGCCAAAAGATCGAAGATTTTCTTGCATGGAGTCAGTGAGGGGAACGCATTTCTTTCTACTGCCTAAAGTTTTAGATGGGTTGCCACAACATTCTATTCGGTTCAGGGTTCGTACGCTCCGGGAAAACTTGGAATTATCATGGAAAATGACATAGTCAAAAATGTCAGGGAATTTTCCAAATGTGTCCCCAAAATTTTTTTTTTCCCCAATTTTTCCCCAGGGAATTTGGTTTTATGAGATCTAATCTTCATTTTTATCGATGTATTTAAAAAAAATTGTAACAATTTTAAAGCAATGAAAAAAGTGGCGACCCAAAAAATCTTCAGCAGCCGCCATTTTTGGCTCTCAGTAGTTCCCAAGGGGAAAAAAATCAGGTGAACAGCAATTATGTACAAACTCAAAAGGAGAGAAGACAATTTACTGCTTCGGAAGCACAACCTGTAGATGGGAAGATCGATCGGGGAAAATAGTTTTTTTTTTTTTTTTTTGATCGGAAAATCATTTCAGCTACGTGTGAAACGCAGTCGCCATCTTTGGTCATTCACAAGATAGATGTAGATACGATCCTAAAATGCCTAAGCTTCTAAAAACAAAGCAGAATTGGATGTTTTCTTTAATTGAAAACTGATGAAAATAACAAAAAATGGTCTACAAATTGTTTTTCTATTGTTATTTAAAATAATTTTCTTGAGAAATAAAAAATTTTGTTCTTAAAATTTAATCTTATCCTCACTGCCTCGGACGCAAATGTGATAAAAACTTTTCAATGAATTGTAGTTTCATGAAGATTAATTATTGTTTAATTGTCTTCATGTGACAAATTAAAAAAGTTATTTCTTATTTTTGGGCATAGCCGCCATATTTGGTCATTCCCAAGATGGAAGTACACAAGACTTTTTAAGTGCCTAAGTTCCCGAAAACGGCATTGGATGTTAATTGCAATGCAAACTATTGAAAACAACACAAATTGTGCCTTTTTTTTCCGGATAATTTGTAATTATTTTCTGGAAAAATTCAAAATTTAATCTTTATAACATTTTTTTGTTTTAATTGATTTAGACTCTTAATGTGCTAAATACTGACTATTTTGCTTTTATTGTATCCTTTTAAGGATTATTAATTATTTATTACTACTTTTATACTACAAATCCAAAAATCTACATATTATTTTAAATTTTTCACTTTGTCGCAATATTTGATCGTTTGCACAATGGAAATAGACTTAAACTTCCAGAAACAGAATTGGATGTTTATATCAATGAGTAACATTGAAAATAACATTAAAATGTGCAAAAAGTTGTGAATTTTTGAAAATTAACTAATACTTTCTGGAAAAGAAAATTTGAAATTTTAATGTAAGCGTCCTTTAATATGTGAAAAAAAAAAAAAAAAAAGATTATTGGCATTGGCCTATGATCGGCGGATGTTGATTTTTGTTACTATGCATTACATGGTATGCCAATTGATGCAACAAGTTAACCATATTTATACTAAAATTTAGCTTTGCGTTTTGCTCAATATGTTTTGTGTAACCTACTTATAAGAAAATAAAAAGTATTGTAAACCAAAAGCGGATGCTAAAAGGTTGCTGCAGGACTACAGCAAAACGCTATAATATTACGCGTGACATCAAAAAAACCCTAAAATAAGTTGAAAGTACTGTTTTCAACAAATAGTAAACAAATTAAAACAATTTTGAACAAAATGTTTAAAAAAAACTTAAAATTTTGACAGAGAAAACAAAGGAAAAAAATCTAAGTTTTTTTTTTTTTTTTTTAATCTAAGGGGAGAAGTTTCAGTTCTTCTGCATTGCTACTTTAAACAATTTTAATTATTTTGAAAATATTACTATTTAAACTTAAATTTTTAATGAAGCGAGTAACCTGGAATTTTCTAAAAAAACAACCTGGAAAACCTGGAAAAGTCAGGGAACTTTTTTTAACCAAAAGTGTATGAACCCTGAAAAAAGGGTGCCGCAAGTAGAAAAAGTTTGAGAACCCCTGCTATAGGCTGTAATTTACATTGATATTTTAATTTTTTTTTAAAAAGTTATTCAATGTTTTATTGTGATTTTTATCAGTTTTTAGTACTTTTTACCCCCAGACCCCCAACTAATACCGCCAGAAAAAAAAGGTTTTTGCAGATAAAATGTCTTATATTTTTAATGAATTAAAAAAAAAAAAAAACTTTTTTTTGCATGTTATCTTGGGCTTAAGTTTTTCTAAACTTATCCCGCAAAAAGTATAAACGCTCTTTTCTAAAATCTACTACTTATGTAATTCGCAACTCCAACGAACTATAGGGGGCACTGAAGTCACTGTCTAATGGCGGAATTGAAAACTAAAACAAACGCACATGGTAACGAAGAAAATGCTAAAAGTGTTGTGATTTTTGTTCGTACGTATGATTGTTTCGCTTTATTCTTTTTAAATTAATTTTCAAAGTCTTGTTGATATTCTGACCCACGTAGAAAGAAATGAGAATTCAAGAAGCATTACTAAACGTCAAACATTAATGCAAAGTACGTAGTTCTAAGCAGCCATTTTCACGATGTTGAATTCGATATTTATCAAATCTTGATAAAACTAAATAATAATTGTGGCCTGACAAGAATAACAATTAATGCTAGAAAATTTAATATGACATTACAAATTATTACCAAAAGAAGATGATATTTCTTTGCTTTGCTTTGGCTAGCGCTTGTTTTCCATTTGTAGCTGAGTTATTTCTCTTGAATTCCCGAATCGGTTAATTTAAAAATTTTCTGTTTCGATTTTTCTAATTTCTGAGTTACGATTTAATTGTGTCATGTTATGCAAATCATCAACAAAATTCTCACGGATATATGGTGGTAGTTTTCTTTTCAGTTGATTGACAATTATTTCTTTTTACTTATCGAATTCTGTAATCTTACTACCATTTTATTCCACTCATGATAAAAATTGAAAATGGTTTAACTAAAAACGCGAAATCTCGCCAAGGCTACTTTGCTCGCACAATGCCAAAATTATAACCCTAAACAAATTTGGCGATACCTTTCAGCTGAGAATAAAAGGAATAAAGTAAATTCTTTCTCGGTTATTCATTTTGTTCTACGATAATATATTCAAGAAAATATTTTGCATACTGTCCATTCCAACTAAATGCTGCTGTAAAATATGGTAAGTTTAATTAATTTAAGATTAAAAAAACTCCCATATTCTTACAAATTCATACAAAACAATAAAATTTTTTACCTTGTAGAACGTTATCCAAGTTTGTTAATCCAGAATTTTCGCTTTCACCTATTATTAAGGAAATAATGAAAACTAACATTATTTTGAGGAGCTCGAGAATACTACTAAGGGACGAATTAATTTCTGTAGCTGAAAGCAAACTAAGACACATCGATTGCGTTAATAAATACTCAGAACAAACTGCCTGTGTTTACGTCAACAGACACACATGGAACGCAACGTGGCAAAGTTTTAGTTGCATTCGCAGTTTTATAAATCACCGCAAGGTAGCGTATTCGAGCGCTGGAGTTCCGAATAGCACAGTTTCTGGTTTCGCCAAATTTGCCGAAAATAATATTTTATTTAATAAACAATTCACGTGCCGCTAAATTTCTCGCATTTAACAATTCGGAACTCCAGCGCTCGAATACGCTACCTTGCGGTGATTTATAAAACTGTGTGGTGGACTGAGTGTAAAACTCTAGTGTGGTGGTGATATAGGGGCCTTTTAGGTTTTCCTAATCAAATGATCAGAAAGTACCGTACCTAGCAATATGTTTCTCGGCTGAAATCCAACTGCGTTTTGGTACCAATGTCAAGAATACTTTAAGGATTATCTAACTAATCAGTACATTATTAAAGGAAAAGATGATGGAATTTAAAGACGACACAAATTTCATTTTCGTCCAAATAAATTACTACAGGGTATAGTTCTGTAAAAGATCAGTGCAATGGAAGGTCTTTATCTTTGGTGGGAAGAACAAATTAGGCATTATATATGAAGTATCAAAAGTTTTCGTTCAAAAGATCGGACTGCTAATCAGTCGGAGTTGACTTCGCTCACTGTACGGCTGGATTACAGTGACGTGGTGACTTGGCGACTTTGGCTATGAACAATAGAGTTGCATGGTCATTTGTTTACATTTTAAAGCTATTAATGTAATTTATTGTATTTTTTGTTTATTTGGCGAAAGATTTCAAATTGCAAAGAATTGCTTTTCGTTTTTAAAGAGTTTTTAGTCATTTTAGTTGAAGGATGTTATTTATTTTACTTTGGGAGAGGAGGGGAGGGATGAGTGATTTTCGCTAATTCAGAGAATTGTTTTCACCTTTATCCATTTTTTTAAACGATATCCTTTCGATTGTTTTATTCTTTTTCATACGGAGGGATGTTGCAGCGGGATTTCCCGTTTGTTCTAGATGGGTAGTTAGTTTTTTGCACTTAATGTCTGAGGACACTTTTTATCCTTAGAGTATGGCTGAAGGAACAGACCATCAAGTACGGGAGAGATTGCTTTCAGCGACAGAAATTGTTTCCTCCCGTAATGGTATTCTCGAGCTTCTCAAAATAATGGACAGTATGGAAAATATTTTCTTGAATACAATATTATCGTAGAACGAAATGAAAAATGTTTAACCGAGAAACAAACTTGAAGCAAAAACAAAAGCCGAGAGTTTTCATCCCCAAAATAGTGTGCCAACGACTTTACCTTATTGCTTTCATTCTTAGCTGAAGAGTTTCACCAAAAATTAGGGTTATAGTTTTAAGTAGTGTGCGAGCAAAGAACCCTTGGCGAGATTTCGCATGTAAGTTTAACCATTTTAATTCTTTATCATGAGTAGAATAAAATGGTAGAAAGATTACAGAATTCGATAAGTTAAAAGAAATAATCGTAGATCAATTAAAAAGAAAACTGCCACCATATTCAAAGTAAAAGAATGATGAACGATTCATTTGATACGAAATACTTTCTTTATTATCGTATTTTCATGGGTTTAAGCCTCTTTGTTTCCTTATCACAAACATGGTGAAAATTCGAATTCTCTTTTTATTTTCTCCGTTTCTCGGCATTTTCCATGCATTCGTAAGTCTTTTTAAGCTCTAAACATGTTCATTATGCGCATGAAGTCCTGTAATCCTTAAATAAAACGAGTTTTTTTAGCACTACTGACACTGCGTGATTGGTCGAAATACCCGCAGACGGACAGCTGATGGGCATTTCTTTCTACGTGGCTCAGAATGTCCTCAAAACTTTAAAAACTAATTTAAAAAGAATAAAACAAAAAAAATCATGCATAGAAACAAAACTACGCGGCTTATTAGCTTTTTTTTTTTGCTACGGCATGCGTTTGTTTTACCTTTTTCATCCGCCATCAGACGGTGGCTGCAGTGCCTCCTATAGTTTGTTGGAGTTGCGAATACCTTTCAAACGTACCTTTTCTTTTATGTCAATGCATTGAAAATTCACTGTAACTGTAGCCCTTCAAAAGTATTTGATGTCAGAAGAATAACTAGTGTGCGATGTTATTGTATATTTCCTAATGTATTGGGCTCTGTTTATTTTTTTCAAGTTTTATAACTGAAAATATTTCAAAGCAACTATTTTCTGTGCTTCGGACATTCATTTAAATTTTAGTTGCAAACCCAAACGCTTTAAATTGGGGTAGGTATGGCCCTACTTGGCAAATCTAATAATGACGTTAAACTTGATGAAAATACCGAAGCAGGAGAAGATGATCAAAATCTTTGGTAAGCAAAGTAACATATCTGAATGACTTCTTATAGTGAATTGTTTTTCTTTTCTATTTTGCTTTCTGCTTGAGTGGGCGTGTTGCTACACCGAGGTGTTACCAATTACTTATCCAGTGCTCGTTTAAGAAATACGTTCATTTTTTATTTTATTATTTTTTTTTTACGATCTGAAAGTTTCTCTTTTGTACCATAGTTTTAATTTCTTTGCCTAACACTGAAAATTTAAATTGACTGTTCTGCTCAAAACATAGCTATTTACATGTAGTGGTTCTAAGCAGGGGCCTCCAGAGGTGTATTTAGAGGCCCCTCTCAGAATCTCTGGCCTCAAGCCATGTTTCCAACTTAAAAGTTTTATATGTATTCATACATGCATGTGGTGTAAAAAACATTCCATCTTCACTAAATAATTCTACATTAACCTCTAATAACTTATGAAAACTAACATTAAAAATAAGATGGGTGTATTGAATTATCAAGCATTCCATCTTAATCTGAGCGACGTCATACAATTGCAATGGAATGTTCAAATATGAGAAAGATAGTTGTGAACCTCTTCTCTCATTCTGGGGTTGTTATTGTTGCATTGATAAAAATATATTGTTTTCTTGTTTTATTATTTTGTAGGATGAATTCATTTGTGTGGATGCAAATGTACCTTGAACACAACTGTTGTGTCAAGGTTACAAGGACACAAATATACCAATGTGTAGCCTATTATTCAAGAGCGAATCCAGAAAGTATTCAAGGA
Organism: Uloborus diversus; assembly: GCF_026930045.1. Taxonomy (NCBI): domain Eukaryota; kingdom Metazoa; phylum Arthropoda; class Arachnida; order Araneae; family Uloboridae; genus Uloborus; species Uloborus diversus. The sequence continues at coordinate 93,832,778 of NC_072731.1, read as the reverse complement.
GGAAGTGATTGATTTCCATATACTTACCTTTTCATGAATCCATTACAGCAACCGTCCTGTAACGTCGTGGAAAACCGTCTGAAATAAAGTTTTCATTTATAAATTTTTTAAAAATTTAATTAATTTTATTTTTTTTCTAAGAAAATTTGAAGAATGTATGGAAACACCATGCCTCACCTTTAAGTCATCATCATTAAGAGTGTTCTATAGCCTATACTTGCTCTTTTTTTCCCCTCTAAAATTGAATTTTTGAAATTTGGGAAAAACTTCCTGTACAAATTTCTGATCCCTATCACTAAAGGATTAAGAGATGTGCTACAATTGCATTTTCAAGACTGCAGTTCTGAAAAAATTCCGAGGGAGAGCCTTGTTTTTCAACAACACTATTGCAGATACTTAAAATTACGATTTTGTTACTTCAGTATCAAAAATGTGCCGAAGGAGAGTTTCTGTATCTCAGTTCAAGGAGGGAGCGATAGCTCCTCCCTTGTATCCGTCCTTGCCATGATTACTGTGGGTTGAGAGTGAGCAATTGCCCTTCCCTCTGGATTTGAGGAATCAATGTTTGTCATTTGCATGTCAGGGCGTTGTTTTGTTATTTTTTAATATGATGTGCTACCTTTTGCACTCTCATCTCTCTTGTAAATTCTGATAAAAACGTGAAGTTGCTTTCAATCTCTAGTAGCCCCTAAAGAGAACCAGAAGCAAACTGCATGCAAAATGTTGTTAATGTTCTAGAAAGAAAAGACCTGGAGGGGAAAAAACTATACAAATTTAGTAAGACTCCAAATATTGACAAATGCTCACATAACTGAAAATAAACTTAATAAGTTTCATCAACTGATGTAAAACTACATTTCTATTAACCTCCTGCTTGGAAATTTTTGAGGTCTGAAAATCCATTCTTTTCAAAATTCCTGGGTGAAGAAATGTTTTTTTTTTTTTAAATAATTGTAGTGGATAATGATTTTTTTAAAAATATTTTTTACTTGCTTGAACTACTTTTGTAGCTTTTATTATTGTATAAAGTACTCAATTATTTCTAGTTTCTTTTTAATTTTTTATTACAATTTAATTTATCTAGTATATTATGCTTCATTTAAAATTTTCAAAAAGAATTTTTTTTCAAACTATCTTAATCCTAATCATATCATAAGTTATTTTGTAATTGTGTTGCTCACAGGTGACAGCAGTTTTTTTTTTTTTTTTTTTCAAGTTTTTAATGGAATTATTATTATTACTATTTTTTAAATTTTTACTTTCATTGAAATAAGTTTTATCCAATGGTTGGAAATTAAAAATATACAAGAAATTTAGGCTTATAGATAATCTGCAAAGCAGATAGGCGTTTATTGTAGTTATGGATTTATTTGAAAGGGTTTCAAAAATTGCCATATTGCGGTAATTTGAAAGAATTTTGATTGATCATCTGGTGTTAAAAATTCTGTGTAGATCTATTTTTAATGTTTTTCTCCCCCCGCTTGTAGGTTACATATTTTGAGTCAAGTTCAGGATAGTTCTCATAGCAAATTGCCTTCTTGCAAAGCTCTACTTGTATTAGGTAAGTTACATTTTCACTCTACACACAAATGAGGATAAGGTAGTTACTTACAAAGTTTGCTAGTATTTATCACTAAAATTTTTAAAAAATGTTGTTTGAGTTATGTGGTCCAACGTGCCCCACTAGACAGACCAACCGACCCCACACGTGGGGCACGTCGGTCCACTTTACGAGGTTCCAATTGTTTGTCAATTCAACGCTTCCAAAAAAATCTGTGGCATTGAGAAGTGTTTAGTGAAACTTATTGTAGATAAACAAATACCTTTGAAGTAAAAAAGAGGACCAATGTGCCCCACCTCCTCTTACTCTGAAACTTTTTTTCCTTTTTGAGGAGGCCCCAGGGCCCCGCGGATTTTGCCCCCCATCTTGGCGGCCTTGATAAAAGCATATGCTATAAATATGTGCATCGCCTGGTAATTGTAAACATCCATATTAAATGTTGTTTATATTCAAAATGGGTAGATAAATTAAAGGAGAAAGTTCAATTTTTGCTTTCACGGATATATGATTGAAAGCAAAAGGGATTGTCTTAATCCAAAAATTGCCTTTCCATTGTGTTGTTTTTCATACCTGCAGATATGAGTTTTATGTGCATATGCTATCGGCCCCGCTTAATATATCGTCAGTTCCAAGAAATATTATTTGATTTACCTTTCTAAATTGACAATATTTGTCTTAAAACTTAATAATAATAAAAATCAATAGATATATAAGGCAAATATTAAATGTTATTGCCAAAAGCTTTTGAAATAAGCTAAATAAACCACAAAATAATCAAATAATTAGTATATACTATATTACAAGTATGTTACAAAATTATAAAATGTAACTTTTTTCAATATGTTAATTTTTTGAAAAATTTCCCTAACAGGGGATAGCTTACTCAAGGTCTTTTGGAAACGCTTTTCCAACTCCCTTTTCCCCTACCTTTTCTTAGTAAGATATTTTACTGAGTAAGATTCAATCTTACATTTAATATTTATCAATTTATCACCATGTAAGGTGTGTACATTTATTTGTCTTATTTAATTCAGTTATTGACTGCACTATTTTTTTATTTTTTTTTGAGCAATGACGATTGCTTATTGTTCTCACTTGACTGTTTTTCGCGTGCTATGATTTTATTTTCCCCCCACCTCCCTCTGCTGCACCACCATCGACCGGCCTCACGATGCTGCTCCTCTAGCGAAAACAGTCTCCAGGTTGCGTCCATATTTTATGCATGCATACATACCCACACATCCCCACTCACATACACACACGCACTCATGCCTGCACACAGACACAAACACGCCTACACACACTTGCCTGCACACAAACACAAACACACAGACCTACACACTCACACACACATATATACACATACCCACATACACACACGCATGCCTTCACACACGCAAAAAAAAACACATGATTGCAAAAGCATAATTTGAATTCAAGATGTCAAAATTCAAATTAATTCTTTTTTTTTTCTCTTTGCTTTTATTTCAGCATCTCTTTTTTTTTTTTTTTTTTTTTTGTAATGACTAAAAAAAAAAAAAGATAGAGTAGTGGAAAAGTTTTAATGGAATATGAATGTTGTTTTTCTTGCCCGTTGTCCGCAATAAATATTACTTTATATTTTAACGTCAGTAATTGTGCTTACTTAATTTCATTTCTAATTTTTTCAAAAAATTTCTCAGCAAAATGTTTGCGAAAGCTGATCAATATTATTTGATTGTCCGGGGAAATTATTCGATCAAACGGAGACCTCCTTCAACATTGCGTCTATGGAGAAATATTCGGTTCCGGGAGGTTTTATTGGTATAAGCGGGTTATTCGTTTATCCGTCACCTGATTGGGGCTGACAATGCTTTATTTTATCTTACTATGGCTTTTTGTATAAAAACTCTAGTTTCCAAAAATTAAGTGGTTGAAAAGATCTTCAATTCCTGAATTTTTATTGTGAATAAAATTGTTTTTTCAATAGGTTGATATCTTTGTTAAAATATTTTCTTTGTAATTTATACAGGTGATGAAGAATCTGGAAAGACGTCACTTATTGCAAAATTACAAGGAAAAGTGGATCCTAGAAAGGGTTGTGGCCTGGAATATCATTGCATTTATGTCCGCGATGAATATCGAGATGGTAAGGTTTTGTGCTATTCATGATAATCTCAGTTGTTTCACTAACCAGTGAATCAGTGGCAGTGATTCACTGGTTAGTGGCCCACCCACCCACACATTATTTTGGACCATTTAAAACTAAGACTAAAAATTATTTTAAAAAAATCAGAATGTCAAATTGTTCAGAACATAATTATGTTTTTCTTTGTATATCTGGTTACGAAACATTATTTAGCATAAGCAGTAACTTTTAGTTTATGTATTCTTTGTTTAGATATTAGTAAATCACTTGTTTTACTTAAAAACAAGACCATGCTTGTTCAATAAAATTATTACCAAGTACTTACGGCATCTCAAAATTCTTTGGAGTAAATAATGTAAGTCTAATTCATAAGTGTTTCTTTGGGGAAAGTGTACAAAATTCACCAAAATCTTAATAAAAAAGTGAATTAAGTTGTTAGATTTGCATCAATTACCACTTATCTGCTCTCAAAACCAGCCCTAGCAAAAGTTCGTACTTTTTTTTCTTCTTTCTTTGTTTTTCTTTTTTTTGCTGCCACTAAAAATCCTATGGCTTTTATTTTATTTTTATTGCCCCCCCCCCCCACTTTTAAGTCCCAATTGTCGCCTCTGCAGTGAATAATAGCAGTTGTTACATATTGTTAAAATACCACACTAGGATTGTACTTGAGCTTAGAGCTTAAAACAAAAGGTTCTGTAGTATTGAAAAAAAAGGACTTCCCTTGACATACCCCTGATAGCAAGAAGGTGTGATACACATTAACATCCTTCTAATTCAAAAGCATACAAAGTAAATTACTATATATGTGCAAAGATTAAAAAAAGGGTGGGGGGAGTAAAAAAGAAGTAAATAAATACACTGACGGGAAAAAAAATCCTAACACCAAAAAAAGTTATCGTAGTGTAATGAAATTTAGACAATGCATTTGTCAAGTGAACATGTTTAATTGATTAAATTTTTAAGATCACAGATTAATTTAACATCGAGAAAATGAATTTCAAATGTGAAATGCTGATACGTTAATAGCCGATGTAACCTCCATAATTTTGAATGAAAACCTTCAAGCGTGCATGCATTGTGGCATACAGGTGCCGAATGTCACTTTGTGGTTTGGAGTTCCATGCTTGTTTAATTTATTATGTCAATAGTGGAATAGTCACTGTTGGCCGTGGATGATGCAAGAGCTGTTGTCCAATGACATCCTATACGTGCTCAATTGGTGATCTCTCAGACCAAGGTAACATGTCAACATTCTGTAAAGTACGTTACATTACAGCATCAGTGTGAGAACGAGCATTATCCTGTTGGAAAACTCTCCCTTGAGGGCTGTTCATGAATGGTAATACTACAGGTTGAAAAACTAAACTGACATAGAAATTTGTAGTCGGTGTGCTTGTAATAACCACAAAAGTGCTCCTCTTTCCATAGGAAATTGCTCCTCAGAGAATATCTCTAGGTGTAGGTCTATTGAGTCTAGGCCGCAGACAGTTTGGTTGCAGGCGTTCCCCTGGTACCTTTCTGACCAATGCAAGCCCATCACTGCCACCAAGCAGAATCTGCTTTCATTAGAAAATATAATGGATCTCCACTCTTTTTTTCAATAAGGTCTAACTTGACACCACAGCGGTCACAAACAACACTGTCTTGGCGTCAGTGAAATACACTCTACAGGGCACCTGGTTTGACTGATTTCTGACTTTCCGTTGTGCCAACTGCAGCTCGAATTTCTGCTGTAAATGCAGTACGATGTGTCACAGCCGTACTGTGAATATGCCGGTTTCCCTCACTGTAGTGGCACGTGGCTGCCTGGAACCTGGTCTTCTTGAGGCAGTATCATCTTTTGAACACTGCTCCCAACAATCGTGAACAGTGGATTCATTCCGGAACTTCGGAATGGCGCTACCATCTCCACACTTATGCGCGAAATTAGAATTGATGTCATCTTTCAGATGTATAAAAATGCTTACCAAATTTCGTTCATGTAGCACCAGTCTTTCTTGGTGTTGAGATTTTTTTTCCGCCAGTGTATAGTTAAGAGAAAAGTTTTGAATTATTGTGATTAACTTATGCTGAATTTCATTTGTTGTCTGTTTTTTGGTGTTATTTCAAATTAAGTGCTAAATGTAATGTTTGTCACATTAAGTTTCATAAATAGTAAAAATTGTATTTGTCTTTAAATCACATCTTGTTTTGATGCCTGGTTGTATCAATCATAAGAATTTCCTCAGATCTAAATTTATCACCTTCCTGATTCAGTTTAGGTGAATTCCGTTGTAACGGACGTTACATTCACACACAAAATCTATTATAAAAAGGTTATGAGATGCATAACCTTTGCTTCCAAAATAGGAACAAGTTATTTTGTCTTGATAAAACAAGATTAAAGATTACTTTGATCAGGTTTCAAAATTTATTTTTGTATTTAAGCTGCAGAAAATAAATAATATTTAACTGTAACGGACGTTACATAAAGTGGAACATCATTTGTGCTATGGCATGATCAGATTAAAAAGTCTGTGAATCTATTATGTAAATTTGTTCAAATTTTTTTGATTTAACATCACAAAACATGCCTCTAATTTATCAGAACCTTGGTATTAAAATTCAGTTATTCTCTTTTGTGATAAAAATTTTTAAAATCTCTGTAACGGACGTTACGGGCTGTAACGGATGTTACACTGTATGACACGGACATGTTGTATGCATGTACTGAATGATAAATTAATAGTTGAAAGGTGATACCTTAACTTCTTATAGACCATATAATAAAATCAAAGTCATAGTCAATCATTTCATACAATAATTATAAAAAGTTAAACCAATAACTTAATTCTAATATTAAAAAAAAAAAAAAAACCTTCGACAAACACTTTTGCGCACAAAAATATTTTTGTGACATTTTCTTCACTAAAAAGAATGTTTATATTTCATGAATTTAAAAACATATTTGCATTTTATTCAGATTAAGTGAAAATAACCCTTGAGCTGAAACTAGCCACACTGGAGCGCTAATTTTTCCGGAAAACTTGATTTACCTTGTACTAGCATCTGTTTTTTCCTGCTCATTTGAAGTTCTTTTCAGACCAGTATAGAAAAGTTCCTGGTCTGTACCCTCAATTATTTCTTGGACTTGGCCAGGATATATCTCACTATTAAAAACCAATGTTATTAATATAATTCTTATAATATAAATGTTTCTGATGTTTGGCAGACAGTGGCAGAATTAGCCGGATCATTTGGAGGAGGGGCATTCTCAAATTAGCTCAACTCTCACAGGTGTCTATCCTCCCAAGAGAGCCCAAACCAAAATAGATAATTAATACCCTCCCTCCAAAAAAAAAAAAAAAAAATAAAATAAAATCAATGGCACAATCTGCACCATTGATCTACCCCCCCCCCCCCATGCTTGGCCAGAGTTACTACATCCAGTCAGAAGTTGAGTTGAATGAGCCTCTAAATTGATATCATGAAAAAATGTCTGAACATTTTTAAAATAAATTTTTCTATATCAAGGGAAAGGAAATAATTCTGCCCTGACTAGGAGTTAAATTTATTTAAAGTAAAACACGCCAGATAAGATTCACATTTTTTTAAAATAGTTTTTGTCATTTTTTTAAATATATTTTTCCTTTCCGAAAAAAATTCTAAAGCTCATAAGGTTTGGAGGGAGGAGGACATGGTCCCCCTTTTAATCTGTCCCTACTGGTCAGTAGTTTTGAGTTTCTCCATCTTTGAAGGGACTGAATAATCTCCTAACCTTCAAACTTGAGTCAATGTGACTAGATTCATGGATGGTACTAAGTTTTACTACTCTTCAAGCCCTGTCACCAGAGTTTTTAAGCATTGACAACCAACATTACAAAAAAAGTCTAAAATTGGGTCAGAATTTAATGTAAAAACATTTCCAGGGAGAGAAAATTTTTAACATTGTCCTTTTTCTACCTCAAAGATGGTCCCTACAACTGCGTTTTTAGAGTTTCAATTCCAAAAATGTGATTGGGGAGAGCTCTTACACCCCCCCCCTTTCCATGGCATCATATTTAAAACTGTCTAAAATCTTGTTTTTGTTGTTTCAATATCAAGAAGTGCTTGAGGAAGAGATCACGAATCCGTCTCCTTGACACTACCAAAGATGGCCAACCATCATGATTTAAAAGACTTCAGTTAAAAAAAATTCCGAATAAGAGCCTCCGAAATTCTCTTCCCCCCACCTAATATCATCAAAGATCACCGCAAGCTGTTTTCAGAAATGAAATTTAGCTAAGGCTTAGAGCCCCTTAGCACCCTATTTATGAAAGAAAATTAAACCGCTTAATCAAATATTGTATACGTCACTATTTATCTTCAAACTGTATTTACAATTTTAATCTTTGTAATGATCTTTCTCTCTGCTTATTTCATCACTTTTGATACAAAAACTGGTAAAAAGAGATGCCATCTTGATATTGCATATTTTGTTACAAGGAAAAAAAGTACAATTGAGGATGATGATTGATAGAAATAGTTCTCGAGTCCACAAATGAATCAATCGGTGAACAGTTTGAGTAGAACCAAAATACTGTTAAAAATTCTTTTTTTCCCCATTCTTTTTACTTGAAACACTTCTAATTACAACTTCTTTAATCACGATTTAAAAAATTAGACATACCTCAATTCTACACACATATGTATATATATATATATATATATATATATATATATATTTCGTTTTATGTTAATTTGTCATTCGCTATTCGCTCCCCGAAAATGATCATCTATACCCCCCACTAACCAATGGCATGAGCCTTTTTCAGGACCCAGTCCAGCCCTGGCTACATGTTGGCAACCATGGACTTTATGAACTGTTTGATGTGTTGAATACATTTTTATAATTGGCATTTAAAAATGTGTAACGGATGTTACATTCATGTTGTAACGTCCGTTACAAACTTATGTAACGTCCGTTACATGCCTGTTTCTGCATGGTTTTTAGTATAATCATTTAAATTTTGGGAGTTATAGTTTCTTTAACCTAAAAATAAAGAAAATAATTAAGAACAAAACTTTTTTAAAAATGTTTCACAATGTGAGGAGAATTTATCTACCTTTTTGTAACGGACGTTACATATAATACATGGTGTTGTAATTATGCCTCTAATTTGACTATTTATGTTCGGAACAAGCCCAAACACGGTTTTATTTTACTTTTATTGTTTTTATATCAATATTAAATTGACTCCATTTAATTTTAGAATCATAATTTGCATTACTAATAAGGTACAAAAATGATCATTTTACTTGCTGAAAAACACAAAAAATAGACATTTTGCCATCTCTTCCTCTACTAAATAAACCTAATATGAGAAAAAAGCAACACTAGATTCTTGTTCTAGGGGTTATAAGCTTTCCAATGATATATAACTCTTAGGGATTTGTTTAAACTGATTTTCTGACTTCTTGGTTTCATGTTAGCTGGAATTCACCTTTATTGAAGTTCTACTGCATTTCTAGATGAGTGACACTAGGGATGTGTCATTCATGAACGAACGTGTCAAAAAGAACAAATCCTTAAAATGAACAAATCTGTTCGTTCACTTAAAAAGTGAATGACCTTTCTTTTGAACGGTGAGAAGTTTGGAACATTATATTGATGCGCTTGTGATATTTTTTTTTTTCAATTACAATCATTTTCAAATTTTTAACTCTCAATCAATTTCAAATTTCCTTTTTCTCAGAGCAGTACAATATGTTCATTTTGAACCTTCTTTACTTTCTGCTTCTGATTTGGATTTATTTTTAACTGGCGACAACAATCAATATCCAGAGATTGTTAATAAGGATTATTACTGTCTTTTTTTTTTTTTTTCTGTTCTTATCGGTACTGTCCAAAATTTTGAAGCTCCTGTGAGTCTTATTTTAAATTAAGTTATCGATACTTTGACTGAACTACCGATAGATTTGTTACTTTTTTGCTAAACATTGTCTATTGGTAATACCTAATAATATATATATATATGTGTGTGTGTGTGTATATATATATAATAATTATAAAATAAGTGAAGAAAAATGAAAAGATCACACCAAAAGCCCATAGATGTGCAACGCAGCAAAACTAAAAAGCCAAGTAAATATATAAGGTATACAAGCCAAATAATAAGTTTTAAACATTTTATATGAAAAATGATGATGAGAAAAAAGAAAATACAAGTTGCAGTTTAATAGAAAAAGTCGAAAGCTTGAATCCAGAGCCAGGGCCACACCAAGTCTGATCGGCGCCGTCGTGAAAATGTCTTTTGAGGGCCTTTATGCTGTGGCGTTCGAGGAAAATATAGTTAACATCTGCTGGGAGGTTTTAAAGACAAATATAAAACGGGAAAAAATACGTTTGGAATTTAGTTTATACAAAAAAAAAAGGAAATGTGTGAATATTTAATTTTTCAATGTGGTGTACGTTTTAACTTCATATCTCGAAATTATTTTGAGTTCAGCAGCTCTTCTGATATGCTAATGCGTTTTGGAAGAAGAAAATAGATTGATATCTAAGTTAAAGCCACTTTGAATATCTATCTAATCTCTAAGTGATGAATAACTAATAAAACTTTTATGCCTGTCAAAACATAACAGGAGCAGTGACACAACTAAAAAATAGGTTTAAGGGGCACAAATTGAAAGAAAAACTCTTTTAATAAAAGGGGTCCGGGGTGAGAATGTATATTTGAAATATGTAGTTTGAAAAATGCAATTTTATACAGATTTAGTTGTGTTATGAGGAAAATGGGTACAAGGTGATCTGCGGAAATTTATAGAAGTTGAAGCCTTAAAACATGATTGTATAGTTCATATCTATAGACTATGGAATAAGGAGTGGAACTCTGAGATTCTACCCGATCATTTTTTTTCTTTGAAAAATAGATAGAAATCAATTCCCTTTTTCTCCCCACCAATTTTCCGAAATTGAACAAAAACACAATTAAAGACACTTTGAAGATTTTTACAAGAAGGGAATTCTGGAGCTCCCCTCCCCCCCTGAATTTTTTTTTTCAAAATTAAAGTCCTAAAATCCTCAGCAGTATACTATAATATAGGAGAAGTGGTTCAGAGGCTATTTTAACTTTGGTTTTTCAAAAGACTTATGAAACATTTAAGTTTTTATGATATTTAAGAAAGAAGGTTCGGAGGCCTTTGTCCAAATATTTTCTGAAAATGAAGTCTTAAAAACGTGATTGTAAGAGCATATTTGGTGGCATTAGGGCCGGCATTCTTTCGAAATTGAAGCTCTAAAAACGCAATTTAAGTGATTTTCGAATGGAGTTTCAAGCAATGTTGTTTCGGATTCGGGAGCTTTCTCGAAATTTTGTGAAATTGAAGATCTGGAAATGAAATTTGAGATGCTCCGTAATGCTTTTAAGGGGGGGGGGGAGGGAGTAGCATTTTGAAAAAAAAAAAAAAGAAAGAAATAGGACCGGGTGGGAGTAGCTGACCAATTTATGGATATTAAAGTTTTAACCCAACATCATTATTTTTCCTTATTAAAATCACTTTGTTGGACACGTTCCTCCCTCCCTTTTGGAAGTAAATATTTTTAAAAAACATTCAACTAAGCATTCTGGAGGGGGGGGGGGGGGCACGGGGCGGTGCAACCAAAGGGGTGTCCTCTGGACAATCTGGTTGCGCCACGAAACAGGAGGTGACTGATTATATTTCTGAATTGAAGGATAATATTTTGCAGAGGGTATTCCGCTTTAAAATCTGAAACTGAAACTTGTCGCTAAAAAGAATACTTCCAACTTACGAAGTCGTTAAAAAGGCATTGAATTTAATGTCTAAAACAAACACATTGTCCAAAGCTCTTTCTTAAATTTAATACGTTGAAGAAAAAGGGGATGAAAGAATTGAGTAATCATGGTCAAGTCGTTACTTTTCTGAACTAAAAGTTAATCCAAATTATTGTCTACAAAAAATGCATATTACGCACAAGTAAATAATGTACTAACGTGCTTACCGTATTTTTTAATGTATGATAACATGATGCAGTGGAATTACCAAAGACAGTAGTTAAAAATCACAAAAAGACATATTGCGCAAATTATAACATATTCACTGCAAGAACAAAAATGGGGAATATCAAATTTCTTGCGCTACTTTGTATGCTCAACCTTGTGAAATTATAGGCATATCGAAATAACATTCATGGCTCCACATATGAAGGAAAATGCCGATGTATGCATTAATTAGCATCACGTGTTTTCAGTGTAAAAGGCTGCGCTTCTGAATAGCATATTCAGACACAACAAGGCATTTTATCCCACTTATAGATAGGCAGCAATGAGGATAGTTTGTTTTAATGAGCAGTATAATTTCACAGGTACATTAATAGAAATATAAAAAGTTCAGTTTTATTTATTTATTTATTTTATTTTATTTTTTTGTTGCAAATTTTTTCTCTCATTTGGAGCATTGATTCGTAGAGCTCGGCGCCTTTTTGGCTTTGGCGCCGTCATGCGCCGCACGACCTTGCACATAGGGACTGCGTGGCCCTATCCATAGCTCATCAGCTGTGGAGGATTCAATAAATATGGTCAAAAGACCAAAAAATAAATAAATAAATAAAAATAAACTATAAACTAAAAAGAAAGTGTTTAAGCTCCAGTGTTAGCAATACAAAGTAACATTGGGCAAAATGCACCATATGTTAAACTATGTCAACTAATGTGAGTTTCCAAGGTTTGTCATCATCCTGGGTTTGTATAAAAACTGGTTTTTTGAAAAAAACCAAAAAAAAAAAAACTTTTTTTTTTTGGTTTAAACCAGGTTTATTTGGTTTTTATTACTATCTGTAGAAAAAGCAATTTTGTTTTAGGAAAATCATGAAGTTTTTATGAATTAATTGTTTAGGAATGTTTAATATTCATATTTGTACGAAATTTCTTAATAATTAATTAAATAGTAAAATCCTGTACTTTCGTTTCCGCATACTTAGAGATTTCTGTAGGAGAATATTGTTTGAAAATTTTTAACTATTATAAAAAATACAATACGTAAATGGATCTTGGTATAAATAATCAAAGAAATAATTTATTATGATAGTTCAGACATTTTTTATTGCAAAAAACCAAGAATAAATTCTTGCAAATATTTCTTCATAATTGTAGCTGTCTGCTATAAATTTAAAAAAAGTAAAATTAAAATCACGCATTCTTAAACATGGAAAGTATTTTGCAGTATCTACAAATGAATCATAAGTCTGATGTGCATTTTAAGACTTTAAAAATCAAGAGATCATTCGGATAAAATTATTTCTGTAATATTGGGTCGGTACAGGCAACTTTTTGACAAATTGAATTAAAAAAAAAAGTTTTTTAAGATATACCCTAATGCACATTACAGAACTTTAAAAATCAAAAAATCAATGCATATTGTGTTTAAAGATTTTTTAAAAAGTTACAAATCATGTAATTTATTTACCTAATGTATCAGTAACAACAATTATAGATACAGGACAAGTGGGTTTTAAGAAAATCATTATGTTTTCCATTGTTGTAGCAGGGTTGGGTTTTGGACTGTTCAAAACTGGTTTAGGACAGGACAGGTGGTTTTTACCGTCCAAAAGTGTCCGAAACTGTCTTAAACTGTCCAAAAGTGTCCGAAACTGTCTTAAACTGTCCAAAACTATGCTAAAGATAAAGAGGTGTAATCTAATCAATTTGTATTAACTGCAATATTCATAATGCATAAATATAGATATTAATGTGAGGTTTAATTAATGAGTTTTTAATATATTTTTCACCTAAATGTTCTTTTAAAAAATATTTTAGTTATAAAGTTGCCAATAACTAGTACACAAAAACTTCCTTATGTAATAGTTGGTAGAGTTATGAAAGGAAATTCACAACACTACCAAGACAACTAATTTCAGTTCCATTTGTAACTCAAAGGAATGTTATTGAATGTGCAATATTTAAGTGGAAAAAAAAGAGCTTAATTTTTAAAATGGTTTTTGCAAATAAATTTTGCGTGATGTTTTAACAAAAATTATTTTTCAATCATAGATTAAAGAACAAGAAATTGATGATTGTACACTTATACTCTAAAACTTGTGTTATTCTTTTTTAGTTTATATTTTTAATATAATACAATCTGTAACTACAAAAAACTGTAATTTATTGCATTTAAGTCAATTATTGCACTATATTTTGACCTGCGTTATTGTCCAAAAATTTGGTTATGAAGGGAAAAAAAAACTCCTGCATAAAAATTGAAATTTTTAATGAAGCATTTAATTCCTATGTAATTCAGTTGCATAAATTAGTTACATATATGTTCATACTTGAATGTTCACGTTGAATAAATAAATAGTCAAAAAAAAAGATTTTTTTTTTGGCACTTTTTTTTTTTTTTGATATTTTCTCACAAAATATAGTCTGTCAAAAAATAGTTTTGGACACTTTAGGACGCAAGGGTTTGAACAGGATGGTAGAAACCTTGCCAATTCTGCTTTCATTCACATACATGCATAAACATATGGAAGTTTGTTTACTATTATCAAAAATAAATAAATAAACTCGTGCATACAAATTTAACTTTTAATCAAGAATTCAACTTTTATGCAACTAGATTAAAATCAGCTGCATAAAATAGGTGAATGTTCTCGTTGAATAAATGTTCAATATGAAACATTACTTTAATGCATTTTATTCTGTGTTTGATGTTTTCTGAAAGAATACAATTTTTCTAAAAATATAGTTTTGGACACAAGGGTTTTGGACAGGATGGTAAAAACCAGGGTTTATACCGTGGTTTTTACCATAGAGTCCAAAACCTTGCCAACCCTGCATTGTAGACATTATTTCTCCTGGTTTAATGCATTTAGGAATGCATTTTTTTTTTACCAAAGAAAAGAAAATCATTTTAATTAAAAGCCTCTTTACAAACTCAAATGAAAATAATCTTTTAACATATTTTGATAACTGTCATAAAATTATAATGTCTATTGATTTTTTCCACCATTCATACATGAACTTCTTTTACTATATTGGGATAAAAAAAAAGTTCTTTGAAAAGTGAAAAATTGGCATTAAATTTTAAGATCACATGGGTGTTTTCTGTTTTCATAATTTTATACATTTTCTTTCCTTGGTTTGACTGCATAATCTATTGGGAATGCAAAAAGTAGGCGCAGTTTTATGCCTACTCTAAGTGTTCTTGGACTCCATTAGTTATTTTTTTTTCTCTTGTCATTTAAATATTCTAGTATTAAGATATTTTTACACTATGCATTGCTTCAATGATACATAATCTATCTCAATAAATCTTAAGTAATCAAGCAAATTAGGTAGTATATGAAGTTTTCGTTGAAATATGCTTTTTGGACTGTTTTGAAATGCAAAAGACTGAAAAAGGATAATTAAAAATTATAAAAGAGCTACTTAGATTTTTTTTTTCCTTGTAATTTAAAAAAAAAAAAATTAATTGGTCTGCCTTAATAAAAAAGCTGTATAGATTTAAAAAAAGAAAGACACATAATAAAAACTATTTAGCAAACTTGCATTACCTTAAAAAATATAAGTTTCTAAATTTATTAAATCTGTAATTTATCTATAAAGCTTTTCTAGTTACTTCGCATTAACTAGATTTTACTCTTTGCAACAATATGTAAAAATTTTGAAAAACTTGCGTTTTTAACATGCCTCCACTCTTTTATTATAGCAATTTCTTTCTGATTGGATATTTGTGAGATATATTAATTTTTTGTTTTAAATACTTAAATACGGTTATGAAGAATATTTTCCAAAATATTTTTTAATTTTTCCTCTTGTTTATCAATTTCTTTCCTAACAAGTGTTCTTTTTTCGTCATTGTTTTAACTCTTAACTTGGAATGTACAGCAATTATGTGCAATTACTCTTTGGCTTAAGAATTTTCTAAGCTAAAAGTACTTAAGTGAGTTTATTAGCAGATATTTTTCATTTCGATTTTAGCATGGATAAAACACTTTAAAGGATAGCCCGAAATGTATGCGACATTTCAACTTTAGAAACACTGATTAATATTGTCTATCTGCATTACTTAAATTCAAAAACATATTAGCCCAAAGCAAATCCGAGTTATGTTTCATTTAAATAAATTTTGAAGCATTAACATTCTGTGATTCTAAATGGTTTGCAATGTCCAAGGCTAATTGAGTGCTATTTTCCTTATCTTCTGCAACATCAAATACACGGGAAGCTTTTGGCGGTTCTTATGCTGAAATCGTGGTTTTTTTTTTGCTCATTTGTTTCCATCCCTAAGCATTTAGTTCGATCAGATCCTTAAACCATTCTGTCTTTGCATAATGGGAGACAGTAAGAGTGTTTTTACGTATATAAGAACAAAACCGTATGAAACTGGTAGGGAAGACAAACTGTTGGTTTAAAAAATTAGTTTAAATACATTTATGCATAATTTATTGCCTATGTCTCTCAGTACGAATGCACCTTTCATATAGCGAAAGAATTTTTCAAATAGTTGCAATGGTTCCGGAGATTACCTTGAACATATAAACATGCAAAAATTTACTCTTTCTCTCTTTGTAATATTAGTATAGATTTAAATCAATGTCATCTTGTCTTTTTTCAAATCATATTCTGAATTGCTTTCATTCTTTCCTTCTTCAATTTTGAAAGAACATTAGTTCTGTATTTACTTCAACATTTGCTTTATAATGTATCATGAAATGTTACTTCTTGTTTACTTGCTGACTTGCGACGCTTTCTGAAACCAGTGAGGCTCTTCTTTGGGATGCTTCTTCCACCCACTGATGGAAAAGCTGCTTATCCATTGAAAACGGTCATTTTGTCCCCCACATGACACCTCATATTTCAATAAAAATAATTCTTTAAAATATTAATGAAATTTTTTTTTTCTGCTTAACAAATTACAAACTTATGTGTGATTTCTTAAGTAAAAGAGACAGAAAGTTGACATTTTCATGGAATTGCCCAGTTTGAGCTATATGAACATTCTACATCTGACCCCAAATAAAATATTTTTTGATTAATCTTTCATAGGCATATTTTCTGACTTTAAGATAATACTATTTATTTTTTCCTTCAAAGAATATTACTGATCTAATGAAACATTTCAAATGTACGTGAGATCACTTGCAACTTTTTAAATGAAGTCGTTCAAAAGAACGAGTTGAATGAACGGATCAAAAGAAAGAACGATCCTCTAATGAACGGATCATTAAAAAGAACGACATGGCCCACCTCTAGTTGACACATGGTAAATTATGCATCTGACCAATCTACAACTTATTCAATGACGGATCAAGAAATTTTTCAAGGGAGGGGTTATAGTATTTTTTTACATGCCCTTTATGTTCATGACAGATGTTTTGGACTTCAGTTCGACAACATTTCCAGGAAGAGGCCCTAACTTCTCTTCATCTGACTTTTATATTATAAAATAATCATCCTAAATTGCATTTTTTCAACTTCAATATCAAACATTCACCAAAGAGTTCCTCAAGGAAAGGGTGATAGTCCCATTGGGCGTTGCCCCTTCCTTTCTTTGTATGTACCCTTGTTCTCATTTAGATGAAAAAAAAAAGGGTTAATGTGTCCTTATTTTCCTTTCAGATCACACAACGTTAGGCGTTTGGGTATTGGATGGAGACAGTTTTCATCGAAATTTACTGAAATTTGCATTAAATAAAGAAACAGTTCCCAACACTACAGTTATTCTAACTGCTTCAATGACAGAGCCATGGAATATTATTGAATCTCTTCAAAACTGGGCCTTAATTTTAGAAGAACACATTGACAGGTTGCGTATTCCTGAAGAGATCCTTCAAGAACATAAAAATAGAGGTTAATTGGAGTTTTGCTATATTTTGCCTTTTATTTTGTACTAATTTTCTTAATTTCAATGATTAATTAATTCAATGTTTTTTGTAAAGTTATTAATCAATTTTTAAAACAGATTTCATCAGACCTAGGTAAAATGCAGAACTGTAAGAACTCAAAAAAATTCTTTAAAATGTTCTGTAATAATATGCTATGTTTCTCTTTCACTTAGGGACCAGCACAGTTGCTAAAGTATCGTGATTAATAAATGCCAGTTTCTTGAACAAAAATATGTTTTTGTTTGATATTATTTTTTTTTATTGCAATAAGCAAGTTAGTTTTTTAAAAAATCATAACAGTTTGCAAACTTTTAAAATTTTCTGCAAGCAGCATTTCTGTGTTTCTCTGTATTATCTGGTTCTGCATGTCATGTAATTCTTTGTTTTTCAGTCTTGAATGAATGTTAATGCTCCCCCCCCCCCCCCGGCAATCATGAATTGCTCTCACTTGAACGTAGTTCATATTCCTTTGATTCTAATTTTTTTTGGTTATAATGCAAATGCTCTAGTTCATGCCCCCCCCCCTTTGTGCACGCCCCTCTCCCTGGATGCATTGTAAAACATAAAACCTGCTTCTAATTACATTTTGAAAACTACTTTGCTTCTATTTTAATCTGTGTGTTTTCCTTAGTGAGGCATTTGGAGAGGTGGGAGATCTTTCAGGAAAGCAAAAGGAAGAGGTATTGTGTATTTGGTTTGATTTCAATCTTACCAACCAGTCATTTAGAAACTTTGTTTGAGCACAAAACTATGAACCAAAAAGCTTGGTTAGTTTTAAAACAAATAGTAACGCAAACCTAGAGTAAGTAAAATTAACTAATCACTTATTGATTCTTTAAGAAGGACAAATTTAAACCTGGGACCTTCGTTGAACAGATGATGGGATGGTTTATAAAACTAAATAACAACAGCTTCTGCATGATTAGTTGATAAATAAATCAAACCTAATACCACAGTGCCTCATCCTTTCCTCTTCATGACCCCACCCCCCACCCTGTCCAAATTCCTCAATTAAGAAACCATACTGATTAAAATTAACAGTAAAATAATTTTAAAATGAAAATAGCATTACTTTTACCCTTTACTATGCTTTTTAATGTGAATTATGTCTCACTAAGTCCTTCACAGTTGATCATTTATGTAATGTCAAGTGTGTATCTCATAGACCAATATGAACAACAGAATGAAATGTGCAGACTGAAAATTATAAATAGAAGTCTTACCTTAGAAAAATTCATGTGACTGCTGCTTCCTCCTTTTCAATTATGAGCTGTCAAAAATAATTTTTGAAAAGTTTTGAATTTTTCAAAAACAAAGTGAAAAAACAGCCTGTTTTTTCTCGTTCATGAGAATTATTTTCAAAAACTCTTATTCTGTTTAATATTTCACCTAGTTTTAGAGAGCATTCATTTTATCCTGATAAAAAAATAAATTTTTGTAACTAGAAAAACTTCTGCATGCTTCAGTATTTTTGAACGTTTTTGCATATGTGTGCCAGTTAAAGAAATTTCGTAAAGCATTGAATTTTGATTAAACAGACTAACTGGAAGTGTTGGTCTGACTATAACTTACGAAAAATTAAAATTATAATTTTTTGGCAAACTGTTTTTAGCTACTGTATTACATACTAGCTGCATCACGCGGCTTTGCGTGGTCTATCTCAAGAATAACAACAATCAAGCTTGAACAAAAAAAATCTAAAATTTCCTGGCAGATTGCGGAAAAATATCCAAAAAGGACAAATTTTAAATTCCCAGATTGCAGGAAATTTCTCGGAATTTTATTTGTTCATATTCGGGAAAAAATATGGCAACAGAAATTTCTTCTCGATTTTCTTCACTCTACAAATTTAAAATAAAGCATTATTCAACAATGAATTTCTAATTGAAGGCTTACCTACATTTTAGCATGCAATTAGTTTTAAACAGTTATAATTGACATTCTAATTACCTTGAACATTGGAACAAATTTTATATGGTGCAGAAAAATCAGGGATTTCTATGGATATTTTATTCTAATTTTTGCAAGCATGTTTTCACCCTCATATAATAGAAAAACACCATTTTTGGGTCCTAAAGTTAAAATGGGAACTGTTTGGTACTTTTTTGTCATTCAAAAACTTCCTATGTTTCTTCTTGGGTGTCCAAGTACCTCCCTGCTAACTTTGCTGGAGATCCCAAGGAAACTGGATTTGTATGGGGAACATATAATAACATACACACACATATATTCCTTGTTTTATTTATATATAGAAGTTTCTATGTAAGAAATTCTGTGGCCCCTCATTTATTCACCACTCTCTTGCAGTTCCTTGAGACAGTGCATGAGAAAGATATCACTGTATTGAAACATTTTTTAATCAGAGTTAAACCGAATTTGAAGCATTTTGAAACTAATTTCATTTAAAGAAAACACACAGTTTAATCATTTCTTTTCCATGTCCCTTTTTTAGTTTTAAAACGATTTCAAGAGTACCTGGAACCTGGCGCCGAGATCAGCAATGTAACTTCGCCGATTCGGCCGCCTGGGACAGAAAAGGACCCCTTAAATAGTCAGCAAATCAAGATAAATCTTGGCTTAGACATTATAGTAGTTATCACAAAAACAGATTACATGTCCATATTGGAGAAAGAACATGACTACAAAGAGGAACATTTCGACTTCATTCAGCTGACGATCCGTAACTTTTGTTTACTTTGTATCCTTTATTTATGTTCCCTACTTATTTCCATTTTGCTTCTTTATGTATAGAGGTATGAATTTAGTTCTTGGATTGATATTAGAATGACTAGAATGTTCTTGATGACTTTGAGAAATTGGATTTCATTGCTGTGAACAGGGGTAGAAGTAGTCCTTTATATTCTATATTTCCTATATTTTCAAAAAAAGCATCAAAAGTGTCCTATATTTCCTATATTTTTGAAGTCCTATATTTCCTATATTCTTATAGTTTGTTATAAAAAATGTAGAAAATTACCATTGAAAAGCCGTTTTGTCACTTGATTCGCACGTTCTTTCACAACTTGACAATTCAAGACTGCTTAAAAACAAGATGCTTGTTTATAAAAAAATATTTTTTTTTTTTTTTTTGGAATCTCTGCCAGCACCTGTCTTTTTAAATTTATGGAGTATTTTTGACAAAATTTTTTCAATTTGTTTTAAGAGAAAGCTTCAATGATCTATATTTTATGACAGGCTCTCCAAACTATTGACGAAGAACTTTGCCAATGAATTTTCACTAACAACAAAATGTGGGAAGATTCAGCTGCTATTAAAGTTTAAAAAAAAAGTTCTATTTAAAATATTTAAATGTAGGTAATTATGCAAAAAAAAAAATAAAGATAAATTAACCCCGCCTGGATTCAAAATTTGAACTTCTTACTGAAATCAGAATTTTACATTATTTGAGCACTATATTTTTAGCAGAATTTGTTATTGAAAAAAAGGCTTTTCAGAAATTAAAAAAATAAATAAAAAATTTTTTTACAGGATCCTTCCATTGATACGTCACCATCTTGTTAAAAATTTTGAGGAATGGGGATTTGGATGTAAATTAATTCACTTTGGAAAAATACTTTGTAATGATAAAAATCGATCAGCTTTCTAGATGCAAATACTTAGGTTTTTTAGTAGTGAAAGTCTTTAGCACCTTTCATAAGATGTAGCATCAGTTGAAAGAGGTTGTTCTTGCAAACAAAAAGATACTGACATAAAAAAGATCATCTTAAAGCATTGACTCTATAATAAGAGTTTTAAGGTTAATTAAGGTACTGCAATTGGGAAAACAATAAATTATGCATGCATTACCAAGGAAAGAGTTCCATTTTATCATGATTTATCATAGTACTAAATACAAAATTCATAAAGAAATGGGAAATTCTTGTAGAGATGCATAACAATCAGAAGCAAAAGAAAAGGTTCATGTATCTTCCAAAAAAAAAAAAAAAAAATAGTAAAGTTAGGGAAAAAAATTGATTTTGCACAGTCTGATTAATGTAGGCAGTCAAAGCGTAGAAAATGACCTTAAACGTAATATATGTATAAACTTTTTTTTTTCTGAAGCTATTCATTCAAGAACTGCAGACTCATTCTAAGTAAAAGTTATAACTTTTATTTGAGTTTTTTAACTGTATGCAGTATGATTAATTAAAATCTTTGATAATAATTTATGCAAGAATATCTAGATTATATATACTATGTAGGGTCTGGTGGGGTAAAGTGGTCATAAAATCGTAGGTTTTCAACTTTGGTGGAAAATAAATGCAACAAATTCTTTAAAAACTTCAACTTTTTTTGTTGTTTTTTTACATTGCATTATTAAAGAACACGGTACATTAAATTTTAGGAAGAGAAATATTGATTTTATTAGTTTTATAGAACTTTCTTTTCCCTATGTTTTTATGACCACTTTACCCCATGGGGTGGGGGAAAGTGGTCATAGCATGGGGTAAAGTGGTCATAGTTAAAAATAGATGCAAAACCATTATAAAGAACCCTAATACTTGTATATTTCAGTTGTTTTTATAGTTACAAGTATATTCACGAGTACATGCGTGTATACATGAATATATACATGTCGTGTTATACACGAGTAAACACGTTCCTATATGAGTAGATACATGTATAAATCAGATACATTCATGCACGTGCCTACTCAAGCATATACGTGTATATACGAGTATATAAGCATGTATACGTGATTACCTACAGGAGTGTATACGTGTCTACATGAGTACGTAGGTGTCACATGTATATACGTGGCACATATATGTACATGTCACGTGTATATACGAGTATATACGCGTATAAATGAACATCATATGCGCGTATGCACTTGTATCTCGAGAAAATACGTGCATACTTGAGTATATATGTGTATAGTAGACGTATATACGCATATGTAAGTGTACATACATACATATACGGGTATACACGAGTTAATTCGTGGATACATCCAGTGCGTCTTTGGTACGTGTCTACTCACGTATATATAATATGGAAGCACGAGTATATACGCATGTATACGTGTAAAGACGATTATATAGCTGTATAGACGTATATACGTACATTTACATGTATACTCCTGTCTATGTATGTATACACGAGAATATACGCTTATATACATGTCGGCTTACAGAGTGAATCTAAGCTCTTGGACAAAAATCAAAGGGGTGTGAGAGGGGAGGATAAGAAGCAAAGAATCATAAGGAAGTTATAATCACTGACGCGCTACATGCACACAAAGCCAGAAACTGATGGATGCAAAACAGGGCACAAATTTGTTGCTCAAAGGTGATTTTACGTAACATTTTAGTTTTTAAGAAATATTTAGAGCAGTTGTTGAAAGTTTCGGTCTGTAGTAGCTCTAATACACGTTACGCAACAAAGGCGCAGCGGCTGATGAAAGTTTTTCAAAAGTCTCGTTATTGCAACAGAGAGGGATCTGTGAATGCAACGCATGTATTACAGCTCAAGGCCGCAAATTTCATCAATCGCTTTAAAACTTTCTTAAGTCCTAAAATGTTGTGTAAAATTGTATTTGTGTAATATATATATATATATATATATATATATATATATATATATATATATATATATATATATATATATATATAAATTTGTGACTTCTTTTGCATCCATCAATTTCTCACTTTGCGTGCATGTAGCGCGTCAGCATTGTGTTTGTGACCATATGTTCCTTATTGAGTCTTACTTCTTATCCTCTCCTCTAACACCTTTTAATAATTTGCTCAAGAATGTAAACTTACCCTATATACTTAAAATACACCACCAGCTCAGTTATTCCATCAGTTTCGTGCTTTTTAGCACTCATCAGCCCGGAATAGGAATCACATGAGCAGGTGGCGAAGAGCTGGTGGTGTATTTTAAATATTTCTGCCTTAGCCCTGACTTAGGGCGGTAACTTACTACAAAATCACCCTATATACTTTTATATCATATGCTTGTATGTAAGTGTCTACTCGAGTACGTACGCGTATAGACGTGTCTACCTGAGTACATAAGTGTTTTTATATATACGTGTTTACGAGTGTAAGCGAGCATATACGTGTATAGTAGAACGTATGGCTGTATGGATAAAAAATACTTGCAGATACCCATATAGGTATTTATTGGCGCATATATGTGAATATGTCTATGTACATGTCTACACGAGTATATATGCGTATATATACGCATATACTCGTATATTTAACCCCGTTTACTGTAAAAACAATACATATTAAGTAAAATTAATATTTCATTTGTATCTGCCTCATACCTAAAGATTAAGTGACATTAGAAGAACAATATTCGTTAAGTCTAATATTATGACCACTTTACCCCATCTTACTTAAATTGTTCTAAAAAATTATCTAAATTAGATTCAGCTAACTGCTAATGAGTAAGAGTTCTTGAGACATGTAGGAAGCTTCCTGTACAGTCAATCTGTTCCTAATTCTAACAAACAAAATTTCCCAATGATGTTAAAATAGGTGTTTAGATTTTTAAATTTTTCATGTTCACGCAAAACATTTTTTTTTTACCGAATAAAATTTTGCCAGTTGTAAAATATTGTATTCAAAATGTAGTTTCTAACTGCCTTACTCTAAAATAAAATTTTCACATTCATTCAAACATTCATTTCCAAGCTATAGCCATTTATTTGACGTATGACCACTTTACCCCATTGACCACTTTCCCCCACCAGACCCTATTGTTTATTTTTTCATATCAGTATTATTCATAAAATGTGTCCTATATTGGTCCTATATTTTTCGTGGAAAATGTCCTATGCGTTAAAAGTTGACCACTTCTACTCCTGTATGAATATATGTCTCGTCTGTTCCAGTGTTGCCCCAGTATTCTGCGTGTTTTTAAGTTTTTGAATCCTGGATTGTCAGTAGCAAAACATGTAGTATAATTTGCATTGCTTGCAAACCAGTTGCTTGTAATTGAGATTGCTTGTAAACTGACATTCAAGACAATTGTCAGTAAACATATTGTTTGATACTTTCAATAATACAATGTAGAATGTAGTTTCAATGATTGCTCTCCGGTAGATATTTAGATTTTTTTTTCTTTCAGGAAATGTGCCGAGAATTGTTTAATTTAAATTTCAGTACATAAATAACAAATAAAAGTTTGTCGAAATAGGAATAGGGAAAAGTTTTCTGTCGTATTCAATGGGCATTTACCCTTTTCGGGTTTTTTGAGTTGAGGGCAGTCTGATCCCAAGGTGTGTTGTACACTGGTCAGACGTATTAAATATAAATTTGGGTATAGCCGGGTGTGCAAAGTCAGACCTCCTTTGGTGCTTTTGGGTGTCCAGGTCTTTGCACCCTATGCCAAGGACTAAAAGAAGACGCATACAGTACCCTAACGAGGTACGGGGAGATATACCGTATCTCACGGTGAGCAAGACCCACACATTAATAGGCTGTGGGACGAAGGCATAAAAGATGCTTAAAAACATGGTTTCGTTTGCCAACTTCGGGGACTACAAAAAGTGATATTTTTCTGAATCCTTAGTGTCTACAGATGAAAAAAACCCAATGTTCACAAAAAAATAGTGTCTCATAATTTTTTTACAGACCATTAGAGATACATGAAAAGGAGTGAAACTGACAAGCAAGAGGTAGAAAAATTTTAAATACATAAAATATATTATACATGTACATTTAAAAAATTATGCATGTACGTTAAAAACATTATGCATGTACATAAAAAAAAATAGTTTTTTTCAAGAAGCAAACTCTTCATTCTGAAGTATAATCGTCATTATTACTGAATTCATCTATCCTGTTTTTGCGTATAGAGTTATTTTCCTCTTGAGAGTTTATACAGCTACAGTCATTAGAGGAAAATTATGTGCATGAACAATTTTACATCCTGCAAGTAATACATCTCTTCAAAGAACACCAAGTTTTCGGGCATGCACAGGAGACTAGTTTTTGAACATTATATCTGATGCAATGGGCATAGTCCTCCTTTGTATTTCAATACTGCCCGCATTTATAGTCCATCCAACGTTCTGATGAACTGGGAGCATTGATTGAATCAGTGGTGCTCAAACTACAGCCCGCGGATCAAATTTGCCCCTTGAAGCTGACCCATGTGCCCGTCGTATTAGTATTCAGTATTAAAAAACAAAAAATATATTCTAAAACCTTCCAAAACTACCAGTAATCTTCTTTCGGCGTTATGAATTTTGAAGTCAAGTAGTCGTAAATTGATTTCTGAAATACAGATGCAATAAAATAAGCATGTAGTAATAATAACAGCAATTTTGGTTTGTAATTGTCCATGCTATCTAGAAAAACTTAAATCATATAAATAAATTTGATATTTGTTCTGGTCCACGAGATTCCTATTAATGTTAGTTGTAGCATATCTTTATATTTCCAACTTTTTTTTT
Organism: Uloborus diversus; assembly: GCF_026930045.1. Taxonomy (NCBI): domain Eukaryota; kingdom Metazoa; phylum Arthropoda; class Arachnida; order Araneae; family Uloboridae; genus Uloborus; species Uloborus diversus. The sequence continues at coordinate 93,806,809 of NC_072731.1, read as the reverse complement.
CTGGACGTTTTGCTATATTTATTTTTGGTCAAATATTTGTGCCCATTTCAATTTAATAAAAGCGGTGATTTTTTTATCTTTTGCAAGCGCTGCTTTTTGCACACTACGGGGAACTAGAACATTTTTTTTGCGTGCAATTTTCAGTAAATAAATAAAGCCCGCGGTTTTTTGCATGATTTTTGTAGGGATTGGTGGTTAGGTTTGGTAGATAGAGAGATGATATTAAGTGGGCAAAAAATGTTTTTTTTTTAACATAGAAAAGGTTTGTTAATTCCTAACAGAGGTAGATATACATGGATCGTATAGATAGACTGATAGAGAGAAAGAAAGGTGGACAAATATAGAAGTGGATACAGTAGATGGACAGTAAGAAATAGAGGAACGTCAACGGGGGATCAATAGCCCCCCCCCCCCCCACTCGCACACAAACACACACCATGACTTTGAGAAAACAATGCTTTCAAATAAAAGTGGAAATGCTTTTTGTTATTTTCCGACAAAATTTGCATGAAGAGTATGTCCTTTGTGACTCCCCCCCCCCCGCCCCCACCTTTAAAAATATTCCAAAGGACATAACTGGAGATAGATCTAGAAAACACTTTATTCAACACAAAATTTATTTAAGCAGCCGCCGAAGGCGGCAACCTTGGCGTAAAATGGCAAATGATAATATTGATGTATAGAAAAAAATATTGATTAATACCATCGACAAAATTTTTCAAGCAAGACGCCAACCTTGGCGTAAAAAGGCGAATGATAATGTTGATGTATAGAGAAAAAGATTGATTAATACCATCGATAAATTTTTTTAAGCAGCCGCCGAAGAAGCCAACATTGGCGTAAAAAGGCAAATGAAAATATTGATATATAGAGAAAAACATTCATCATTACCGTCGCTAAATTGGCTAAGCAGCCGCCGAAGGCGGCAACCCTGGTGCAAAAAGGTGAATTCCATAAAAAGGCGGACCAGCTGGTCGCCGCAGGCGGCTAGTAGTAAAAAAAAAAGATTAACATTGCTTGCGATTAAGATTCCATCGTAAATATCGAATCGAAACCCAAGTAGTGACGTCACAGGCATAAAAGATTGAAGAACGCTTTTTTCGACTGATGCGTGAAAGGACACGATGTGTTCAGCATTAAAAAAATTGTAAAAAAAAAAAACTATTGCGTATTTTTAAGAACTTTTTTCTTCTGAAGAGGGCGAAATGTTTTTACTATTACCAACTTAAATTTCAGAAATGAGGCTTTGATACTTCTCGCAGGATGATATTAGAAAAAAATAAAACCCAGAAAAACATGCAAATTAAAGGTTTTTTCAAAAAGTCATAAAAAATACAAAAATTGCTCTATCTTCAAAATTTTTTTGTTCATCATATTTAAAATTAAATTTCCGACACTATAGTACCAAAAATATTTGTCTGACGCGATTGGTTCGGGGTCTGTGAGGTTAAAAGTACTAAAAAGTGCTAAAAATCGCATAAAACATGAAATAACTTTTTTTCTAATTAAAATATCAAAAATCGAAGCCCGAGGTACACAACTTCAGCGAAAACTACACCTTATACCAAATTTCATCTTTCTAGACCTTACCGTTTTCCCGGGATGCGCGCCACACACACACAAACATCTTATTTTATTATATGTATAGAAGAAGATAGATTGTATCTATTTTTGTCTTTTTTATTTTGTACTAAGAAATATTTTTACGATACATTAATTTTAGCCCATTAAACCACCTTTCATGTCTTTATTCAGCAATCACGATTGCTTATTGTTCTCACTTGACCGTCTTTGATGCCCGTGCCTTTTTCCAGGGGCCTCTGCAGCACTACCGCCCACCGTCCTCTGCAGGCACGGCTCCTCCGGTCCTGTGCAGTGTCCCCCGGAACCCGCTTCTCCTGGACGGTGGCGTCCATGTCCTAGTCACACACGCACACGTTTATACATATATACACACGCCTACAAGCGTACACACAGGTCTACGCACACACACAACTATACACACGTAACCCAGGAGAGAGGGTCAGGCTTGGGGGTACAGGAACCGTTTCTAGAAACAATAACTCCAATGAGTAATGTCCTGTCGCAACTCGTGATTGCGAAACACAAAAAAATGAACTCAAAATTTCAGAGCTCAAGTTATTTTTTAATTTTTTTTTTTACTTTGACGAGAAAGTAGGCTAAAAATGAACTCAAAATATCGTCTGTAATCAAAAAACAATATTATTAAAAAAGGAAATCGCAACTCCAACGAACTATAGGGGGCACTGCAGTCACTGTCTAATGGCCGACTTAAAAACTAAAACAAACGCATGTGGTAACGAAGAAAATGCTAAAAGTGTTGTGATTTTTGTTTGTATGTATGATATTTTTCGCTTTATTCTTTTTAAATTAATTTTCAAAGTCTTGTGGATATTCTGGCCCACGTAGAAAGAAATGAGAATTCAAGAAGCATTACTAAACGTCAAAGATTAATGCAAACTACGTAGTTCGTAGTTTTAATCAGCTATTTCCACGATGTTGAATTCGATTCTTATCAATTCTTGATAAAACTAAATAATAATTGTGGCCTGACAAGAACAACAATTAATGCTAGAAAATTCAATATGATGTTACAAATTATTATCGAAAGAAGATGATACTTCTTTGCCTTGCTTGGCTAGCGCTTACTGTTTTGCATTTGTTGCTGAGTTATTTCTCTCGAATTCCCGAATCGGTTAATTTAAAATTTTTCTGTTTCGATTTTTCTAATTTCTGAGTTACGATTTAATTATGTCAAATTATGCAAATCATCTACAGAATTCTTACGGATATATGGTGGTAGTTTTCTTTTCAGTTGATTGACCATTATTTCTTTTTACTTATCGAATTCTGTAATCTTACTACCATTTTATTCCACTCATGATAAAAATTAAAAATGGTTTAACTAAAAACGCGAAATCTCGCCAAAGCTACTTTGCTCGCATATAACCCTAAACAAATTTGGCGAAACCTTTCAGCTGAGAATAAAAGGAATAAAGTAAATTCTTTCTTGGTGAAACATTTTTCATTTTGTTCTACGATAACATATTCAAGAAAATATTTTGCATACCGTCCATTCCAACTAAATGCTGCTGTAAAAGATGGTTAGTTAAATTAATTTAAGATTAAAAAAAGCTCATATTCTTACAAATTCATACAAAACAATAAAAATTTTTACCTTGTATAACGTTATCCAAGTTTGTTAATCCAGTTTCCGCTTTCACCATTTTCAATCAACTCATATTTTAGAAGGAAATAAGGAAAACTAACATTATTTTGAGAAGCTAGAGAATACTACTAAGGGACGAATTGATTTCTGTAGCTGAAAGCAAACTAAGACTCATCGATTGCGTTAATAAATACTCAGAACAAACTGCCTGTCTTTACGTCAACAGACAAAAGTGGAACGCAACGTGGCAATGTTTTAGTTTCATCGGCAGTTTTGTAAATCACCGCAAGGTAGCGTATTCGAGCGCTGGAGTTCCGAAAAGGTAAAACATCGTGATATGAAAGTGAAATATACTTTTTAATTTTTAATTTTTCGTCTGCTAATGTTTAATTTTATAATATTTTTTAAGCATGTATTGGCATCTGTTAGAGTTGTTTATGTTCTTAAGATTTTGTAGGTCAATTATTGCTATTCGGTGATTCATTTAATACCTTTTTTGTGAAGTAAAGTGCCTTCTTTTTGTACTTAACAGTGTCTATGTGCGCTGGCTCTAGTGTAATAAACGAAATCTTGAGATTAAGATCATTCAGAGCTGCGGATTAATACAAGTTTTGATTTCCTTTTAATTACAAAATTACTAAACAAAAGTAAGTAATTTAAAACGTATTAATATATTTAGCAACGAAAAATTGAGTAAAACAGTAAAATTTCGGTTGAAAAACTGTTTATTAAATTTTTAGATTATAAATATTGTGTTTAATAGCGCCATCTAGAGACAAATTGTTTTGTGTAAGTGCTAACAGTTCACGGAACATAGTTCCTATTTCAATTACTAATTAAAACTTAATGAGACAGTTCCAGCGTGTGAACATTGTATTTTTCTATTGAGTTCATCATTAATAATAGATTTCAAGCAAGTTCACGTAGTCCCTAAGATTGGTAAACGAACTTGAACGATATTTGCGCTCGGCCCATAGACTATAAGGGATAAACACCCAGCTGAGCGAAAGCTCAGTATGGTGACCTTCCCCGGCGCAATGAACACCAAGCCCGTCCGTAGCACAGATGACTATCGACCGCCGCACTCAGTCCCGCGCTGGGGCCCGCTACGCGGACCCCCCGTGAGATGGAACTTAAGGCCCAAGGCTAAGAGGTGGGGTGCGTGCGGAGAAAAGTACGCTTGCAAGATACACATGAACTGCCCTGGCACGCATTGCTCAAGGCTAAGAGTAGAAGTCAGCCAACAAATATTGCCAGGTTGTGTCCGGGTTATCAGTGTGCCCATCGTCATGAGGTGGGACAGAAAGTTTATCCCTTTTGGACAAAGGGCAATGCCATTGAGGTTACTCCATCACATATTTTAATGTGCATTGAATGTGATAGGAGCCAACCAAACTCTAATCCTGGTGCAGTATTTGGGTGTCTGCAAGATTTCGGGTTAATGGACTTGGTTTAGATGCTGCTGTCAGCCAAGTGGAATAAGCCACACACATAAATTTGCTGAAATCACACCCTGAACTAATGTCAATTACAAATACAGTGAAAACAATTGTCACAAAACTAAGGGCTACAATGTTATATATATATATATGTGTGTTTTTTTTTTTTTTTTTGAAAGAATTTGGTATTAAGCAAGGCAGGAAGTAAAAAAAAAAAGAAAACTGGTTTTCTTGTTTGTTTGATTAGAAATTTTCAAAGTGTGCGTATAAAAAATCTTTCACTGATATTTTGTGTATAGAACTAACTTGCACATTAACAGTATGTTGTGTAATTTTACATATGTCAAACATTGAGGTACTTTTTACTTGCCCTTGTATGTTCAAATGCAAAGTTTTTTAAACTATGACTGTAATGCTTCTCGCTGGTAATTTTGATCAATATTCCTTGACTCTCTGGAAGATGGTGCTTCACTTTTCTATGTATCAGTTAAAGAAGACAAGAACTGTGATTTGCTCTTAAAATACCTAATGAACAGAGTATATTCTTTCCCATTTAGAACGCCAGCTCTTGTAGTAGAAAAGGATGCCGTTTTTATGTAAGTTTATTTGTGTTATATATTTTAAGTGGTTCAGTCAATAAGTGATTTCATTAAATATTGAAGATATTCATTATAATTTATGCAATGGAGATTGTCAACTGAGATTATAAAAGTTTTGAATCATCGTTACATTTTTCAGTTTATTTGGGTTTGCATGTTTATATGCTTGAATATTATTGTATAGATTGAAAGAAAGAAAAAGTAATTTTGGTCGTGTTTTAAGTTTTTTGATTGCTTGAAGAAGAAGAAACAATACTTTTGATAAGCAATAAATAAATACCTTTGTGCCGAGAAATAACAGGAAATATCCAACGTTGTTTAGCGTTATTTGTGCTAAACAACGTTGGATATTTCTTGTTAACACTTTTGATAGTTTGTTTCTAATTCACAATGACATAAATAGCTATAATCCAGGCTAGCTGCTGACTTCAAAATACTACTTGAAATGGCCAAAATTTTGGCCATTTTCATCAAGCTCCTTTTTAATGTTATTGTCTCATTAAGCTTTAAAAATATAATAATTTTGCAATTTAAAAAAAGTAGTAGAAATTTTTTTAAACTAAGGGCTATTATTCTTTTGCAGTCAAGGTTCTTGTAAGCTAAAAGTATTCTCTTATGAAAGCAATGACCTAGAAGTCTACCTAGAATTCAAAAAAACCCATTAGAAGCTATAAAAGTCACTACAGTTGAGATCTTTTCGAACAAAACCCCCTACTTATAAGTAAATTTTTATATGTATTTATACAAGTTGTGTCACAATTCTCTCTGGGTTTTAAAAGGCTTATTAAAACAGACATATTGCCAATACAGCAATAGTGTTGACTTTGCTACAGAAAAAACTTGCTTCCCTAATGTGCGATATGTGACCTTTCTTAATTCAGTGGTAATTAAGTATAAAGTCTAATACTTGTTTTGCTAAGTGTAACATGTCAAGGTCAATGGTAGCAAATGCAGTTGTAGGGTTGCCAACTGCTCCGCATTTTGCGAAGTTGCTGCGCAAAAATGGCGAAACTCCGCGTCTCGGCAAAGAAATTCTTTTGCTCCACACCTCCTGGCTAAACGATGTTTCACTTAAATTTTGCTATTTTATCACAAGAGACGTGTAAATATGAGAAATTAAAGATGCTTATACTCAAAGATTGAAATAGTCTTTAAAGCTATTTTACTAATTTAAAAATTATTTTTATACTCCTACTTAAAATGATAATCAAAGCTCTAAAACAATTTTAGATAAGTGGTTTTAGCTATTTCTATTAGTTTTTATACAAAATACCCAACTGCTCCGCAAAATTTTTAATTGTTCCTCAAAATCACCATGGATGCTCCTCAAATTGTTTCTCTAAGGTTGGCAACCCTGCAGTTGGGATCTTTTGGTGTAAATAGTGCGGCACATAGAGCACAAGCATTCAATCTTCAATATAGCCCCATAAAACGAATCATATGGAGAGCGTGCTGGCAGACAAAGAATGATTGTCATCATCAGAACTTGTCCAATCCAGTGATCAGGAATCTTGTTATTGAGGAAATGGCTGTCGTCTGTCAAATAATGGGGGGTTAGGGATGAGCATCTTGTTGGTTATGATCGACCATTGATTGCAAGATGTAACCGCAAGTGAAACAAAAATTAGACTTTAGGCTTGATATCTATCTTATTGTAAAAGGTTCTCTGATCAAAGATTGGGGGAAAATAACTTGTACAGCTTCTTTCTTCAGTCAAGTCAATGTTGTTGCTGTATCGGTAAAATGTTTATATATATATATATATATATATATATATATATACACTCAGTGGTAGCACTCTACAAGTAGCAAGGCTACTGTAGTAGCAACATTTTTTAATCTTTCGTAGTGTATCACCCTACTTTTTAAAAAAAGTAGTGTAGAGAGTAGTTCGATAAAAAAAAATGTAGTTTGTTCCCATTTTTGGAAACTACTTTTAAATAAACTTTAAAAATATTAAAAAAAAAAAAAACAATTCAAACGAGTTTGACAGGGCAAATTTACACAAGTACATCAGCGGATGCAATGGGAAATAAGACTCGTAAAAATACGAGCTGAGCTCATGCATATCATTTTGACGCCATATGTTCTATCTGTTCAACGTCATTAGTTTGTTTGCCATCGTAACTTTCATGTTTCGCCAATATTCATATTGAATAGAGCTTGACTTAAAAAGAAAAGTATATGAAATAGCAATAACAGCCAAGTAATTAACTCCTTTGTTCTTTTCTGACTGCCGAGAATGTCCCAGCTATGAACATTTTACATTTCAAAAAAATTATTGTTCCAGTACTGTAAAAGCACTTTTTTTCACAAAAATGAAGATATCTGTGATTTTGTGAGTTGGAAAAATTTCGTGAATTTTGTATGAACAGGCCAAAACTTGAAAAACAAAAATATTGTGCTATTGCGTGACGTCTCAATCATGGAAATTATTGTAAATTTTCATGATTTCGTCACGCGAAAAAAGTGCTTTTAACATATTCACGAAATGGAGCTACTGTAAATGTTATAGCAGAGAATGAGATTGAGCTGCCCAAGTGTAGGATATCTAAATGTTTTTCCTTCCTTTTACATAGTATAGTAAAGGAAGTATTGTATTTGCGAAAAAATTTTGATCCAAAAATAGGCCTTAATTTTCATTTTGCTCACCTCGGAATGAATGTTGAGTTTTTTTTTTTTTTTCAACCCTACTACCTGTGGATATATGCCTAAGAACCTATAGACACCCGAAATATCCATTTGGACGATCCCCAAATTAATTACAATAAGTTTTTGCCTGATATCTGTATGTACATATGTATGTACATATGTGCGTATGTGAGTATCTATCTCGCATAAATCCAGAACGGTATGTCCTAGAGAGTTGAAATTTGGTATGTAGACTCCTAGTGGGGGTCTAGTTGTGCACCTCCCTTTTTGGTTGCATTCGGATGCTCCAAAGGGGCCTTTTGCACCTTTGTGGGAGAAAATCATTGTTAATTTCGCTTCAAATTCAAATGGTGTTATAATTTAGCAGACACTTGGCAATATATCGCCAGTCTTTTGGTTGCCAAGTTTTGTTGCTACTTGGCGACAAATTTGGCAAATTAAAAAAAAAAAAAAAAGCTGGTTTCAATTTGGCCACTGTTGGTGATATTTAGAGAGTTAACAATTGAATCCCATTAAAATTGCCAATAATGTAGAAATAACATTAAATTGGTGTAAAAGGAAGTCATTTGATACACATATCAGCTTGTTTTATTTGTGTAGGGGCAAAGCTTTATCAACAAAAATTTCAAGTTTCTAAAAAAAGAAGTTTTTTTTCTTTTCAATTTGTCCTAGCATACAAGCGTTGGTTTACACTTTCAGATGCAAGATGAAACTTTTCACAATTTTTTTGACATAAGAAGAAAAATATAAGAGGGTATATGCGACTTGCAAAATCGACTTTCATTTTTTGTGGGATACCCTGCTTTTTATTTACTTATGTTTTGAAAAGTAGCGAAGTAGCGACTACATTTCAAAAGTAGTTTGTAGTTGCTACATTTAAAAAAGTAGTCATTGTAGTTGACTACATTTGTAACAAAGCAGTTGTAGTTTGCTACAAAAAAATGTAGTTTTTCAAACCACTGTATGTACTACATCTAATCCATATCAAATATTTAATTTGTAAAGTCATATCATTTTTTTAAACAAACATTTCAAAAAAAAAAAAAAAAAAACCTACTGCAATATTATTGAAATGACTGCTAAAAATATTGTGATATAGCACAAGTTCATCAGCTTTTAAAAAGCTGATGAAAAGTTTTCTCAACAAAATGGGAGCAAGGGATGAAAAAAATATGTATCTATTTAAGGCTGCAAAAACTAAGTAAATATTTGCACTTTCACGGGTAAGATCTTGCTTTTTGAGCCTACTGGGTAATTAGTTTCTGATAATGAAATGCTTGCAACTGAGACAATACTATCAGCATGAGTAGAATGACTAAAAAGGCAGGAGACTTTCCCCTAAAGCATTTTGCCGGCAATGTTGACATAGTGAAAAGAAAAAAAATAGCAGATATAATGGTTATAAAAAGAATTAAAATTTTGATTTAGCTCTGGGCAGTCTACAACCCCTTAGCAGCTGTCCTAGGGAAAAAATCCTTAATAAAAATGAAAATGTGTCCTTTTTTGTAAGTTTTGTCTCTGACTATACCTCTGATTTCTTGATATCATACTCAATTTAATTTGATTCAAAGAAAATTATATGTTATGGTGTGATACAGCTTGGGCAATGTGACTATTGTTTTTGAGTTCCTGGTCTGAAACATTTTGCCGCTTGCCAAGGACAGTGAAAAAGCCTTTTTTAAATTGCATAAAGACATTATGTTTTGGTTGAGAATAATGTGATCTCTGCATCTCCTTTCCATGAAAGTTGAAAGGGGAGACTTGTGTAAAAGTTTGACTTTTTATGACTTTTGTTTTAAAGATGTATAAAATTTAGTATCCTCTGAATGTAAAGTTTTATTAAATTAGTTCTGTAATAGAATAACTACATTCTAATTAAAAGTTTTTGTCCTTTCAAAGTGTATATCAGTTGAATCGATTTTGAACTGTATCACATATGTAATTGGTATTCAACTGTATGTATCTCAGCATTATTTGAATTAAATTTATGTATGTTTTATTCATTTCACAAGTTTATGCATGCCAATTAATCCAAATAACATGCATTTTAGACCCGCAGGCTGGGACAACTCAAAAAAAAATGGTATCTTAGTAGACAACCTAACAACTATAAAATCAAGTGATGCATATGATGAAGTGATCGTTAAACCCTCAGGAAGCAGAAAGGTATTTTATGAATAATTTTTTCTGACTTTGTAGGGAAGTGAATACTTGATTGAAATAGTTTTGTTTCTTTTACATTTGCATTCAGCAGATACATTGACATACATCCTGCATTAGGTCTGCTGAAAAAAATTGCCATTGTAAAATCAAATCCTCCTAAAAAATTGCAATTGCAAATACCATTCCTTGCTGATTTCTCTTATTTGCATCATTTCTATGCGACTAGTTTAACATTTCTTATATCTTTGATATGGTTGTATTTCTTTGTTTGATTTTTTTACTTATTTTATCTATTTTGTATTTAATTTCATTTTCAAAAAAAAAAAAAAAAATTTTTTGAGCATATCCAAATATATTATAGTACGCAAGCCCAGTCGAAAAATGGGGGGGGGGGATCATTTGACCCACTAGGAATCTTATTTTAAGTCGTAGTATAGCTTGTAAAAAAGAGTTCAAACACCGCGCCGTGCATTTTGGGTGATACATGAGACTACACCGGTAGCAAGAAGTTATGCATCG